>NC_053025.1:79451005-79645273 GCF_003073215.2 Triticum urartu
ATTAATCCACTGTTCTAAGAAGTTTTACCTCAGAATAAAAATAGTTTAGTATTTGGTAAAATATATTAGGAGTATAACTAATTATTTTGATGTTGTTTTAATCACTTAAGGGTATTTAAATATTTTATAAAGATGTTGTTACTCCACCAATAATATCCATGATTTATTTGTCACATTAAGAACATTTTAGTTTTGACTTTTGAAAACTTTAATTGTTTGACTTGATTTTAAATTTGAATTCGAACTGTTTTTGAACCATCGCGAGATTAATAACAGTAACCGAGGTGACGTGGTATCATTAGCGTGAAATTACTGTAGCCTAATTATCCGGGCGTCACACACTTGATTCAAGCGATTGTAGTACTCAGACATTCTGAGCACATGCTCATTGGTTGAGCTATTCTCCTCCATCTTGTAGGCAAAGTATTTGTCAGAGGTGTGAAATACCAATTTCAGCTCTTGGAACATCTTATTAGCAAGATGCCCGTGCATTGCACGGAACATCAAGATGCATTTCTTTACAAAATACCTGTTGTGATTGACCCATGCAGGAGTAATCCCATGTGTAAAAACTAATGATATCTCGAGAATTTTATCAAAAAAATGGTATCTCGAGAATTTCATCGAAAAAAATGATATCTCGATAAAGATGAGAGATAAGGTGAGGAGGAGTGGGGCGTGGTGGTGACTGGTGGTCGGACTGGACGGCGGCATGGGGATGGACGGCGCCGGTAAGCGGCAGCGGCCACCATGCTAGATTATTCCACAGACTTCCTTTTTGAATTACTCAACAATGAGGTTGTGGGAGATAAGGATGGACGAGGCAAGGCCTTATCTGTAAATGTGGAGAGAGGTGCGGGTATCTTTTGTAAAATTGTCAAAGTTCGCTTTCTATCCGTCAGATATAGATCGGACGGTCTATATTACAAGATGGCAGGCACACCATCATCACCAACTCGGTCTTATATAAGAGTAGAGATATGCTCCTTGGCATTCAAAATGTTTTTGAAGTCCCGGTTCTAAGCCGTAAAGCATGGCGCACTAAACCATCAAGTAGTCATCATACCGAGCTTGCCAAACGTTCATAACGTCTGCATCTGCTCCTGCAATAGATCCGTCACCTAGCGGTGCATCAAGAACATAATTCTTCTGTGCAGCAATGAGGATAATCCTCGGATCACGGATCCAGTCCGCATCATTGCTACTATCATCTTTCAACTTATTTTTCTCTAGGAACATATCAAAAATAAACGGGGAGCTATAACGTGAACTATTGATATACAACATAATTTGGAAATACTATCAGGACTAAGTTCATGATAAATTAAAGTTCAATTAATCATATTACTTAAGAACTCCCACTTAGATAGACATCCCCGAGTCATCTAAATGATCACGTGATCCATATCAACTAAACCATGTCCGATCATCACGTGAGATGGAGTAGTCTTCAATGATGAACATCTCTATGTTGATCATATCTACTATATGATTCACGTTCGACCTTTTTGTCTCAGTGTCCCGAGGCCATATCTGCATATGGTAGGCTCATCAAGTTTAACCCGAGTATTCCGCGCGCGTAAAACTGTCTTGCACCCGTGGTATGTGCACGTAGAGCTTATCAGACCCGATCATCACGTGGTGTCTCGACACGATGAACTCTCGCAACGGTGCATACTTAGGGAGAACACTTATACCTTGAAATTTAGTGACAGATCATCTAATAATGCTACCGCCTTACTAAGCAAAATAAGATGCATAAAGGATAAACATCACATGCAATCAAAATATGTGACATGATATGGCCATCATCATCTTGTGCATTTGATCTCCATCTCCAAAGTACCATCATGATCTCCATCGTTACCGGCATGACACCATGATCTCCATCATCTTGATCTCTATCAACGTGTCGTCACATGGTCATCTCGCCAACTATTGCTTTTGCAACTATTGCTATCGCATAGCGATAAAGTAAAGCAATTATATAGTGCTTGCATCTTATGCAATAAAGAGACAACCATAAGGCTTCTGCCATTTGCTGATAACTTTAACAAAACATGATCATCTCATACAACAATTTATATCTCATCACGTCTTGACCATATCACATCACAACATGCCCTGCAAAAACAAGTTAAACGTCCTCTACTTTGTTGTTGCAAGTTTTACGTGGCTGCTGCGGGCTTCTAGCAAGAACCGTTCTTACCTACGCATCAAAACCACAACGATTTATCATCAAGTGTCCTGTTTTAACCTTCAACAAGGATCGACCATAGTCAAACTCGATTCAACTAAAGTTGGAGAAACAGACACCCGCCAGCCACCTGTGTGCGAAGCACGTCGGTAGAACCAGTCTCATGAACGTGGTCATGTAATGTCGGTCCGGGCCGCTTCATCCAACAATACCGCTGAATCAAAGTAAGACGTTGGTGGTAAGCAGTATGACTATTATCGCCCACAACTCTTTGTGTTCTACTCGTGCATATAACATCTACGCATATACCTGGCTCGGATGCCACTGTTGGGGGACACAATATTTCAAAAAAATTCCTACGATCACGCAAGATCTATCTAGGAGATGCTTAGCAACGAGAGGGGAGAGTGTGTCCACGTACCATCGTAGACCAAAAGCGGAAGCGTTAAGTAACGCGTTTGATGTAGTCGAACATCTTTGCGATTCAACCGATCCTAGCACCAAACGTACGGAACCTCCGCGTTCAGCACACGGTCAGCTCGATGACGTCCCTCGAGCTCTTGATCCAGTTAAGGACGAGGGAGAGTTTCCTTAGCACGAAAACGTGTTGATGGTGATGATGAAGTTACCGGCGCAGGGCTTCGCCTAAGCACTACGACGATATGACCGAGGTGTGTAACTATGGAGGGGGCACCGCACACGGCTAAGAGAAGACTTGGTGTGTCTTTGGGGTGCCCCCACACATGTGTATAAAGGAGGGGGGAAGAGGAGGCTGGCCCAATGGGGGGGGCGCCATAGGGTGGAGTCCAGTCCAAGTAGGATTCGCCCCCCCTTTCCTATTCAACTAGGAGAAGGAGGGAAGGAGGAAGAGGAGAGAAGGAAGGAGGGGGGCGCCGCCCCTACCCCTTGTGCAATTTGGATTGGCAAGGGGGGCGCGCGCCACCTCCCGGACGACCCTCTCTCTTTTCCACTAAGGCTCATGTTGGCCCATTAACTTCCCAGGGGGGGGGGATAACCCCCGGTACTCCAAAACTTATCAGAAACTTCCCGAAACCATTCCGGTGTCCGAATGCAACCTTCCAATATATGAATATTTACCTCTCGACCATTTTGAGACTCCTCGTCATTTCCGTGATCTCATACGGGACTCTGAACAATCTTCGATCATCAAATCACATAACTCATAATGCAAATCGTCATCGAACATTAAGCATGCAGACCCTATGGGTTCAAGAACTGTGTAGACATGATCGAGACACATCTCCGGTCAATAACCAATAGCGGAACCTGGATGCTCATATTGGTTCCTACATATTCTAAGAAGATCTTTATGGGTCAAACCGCATAACAACATACGTTGTTCTCTTTGTCATCGGTATGTCACTTGCCCGAGATTCGATCGTCAGTATCTTCATACCTAGTTCAATATCGTTACCGGCAAGTCTCTTTACCTGTTTCGTAATGCATCATCCCGTAACTAACTCATTAGTCACATTGCTTGCAAGGCGCATAGTGATGTGCATTACCAAGAGGGCCCAAAGATACCTCTCCGATACACAGAGTGAAAAATCCTAATCTCGATCTATGCCAACTCAACAAACACCATCGGAGACACCTGCAGAGCATCTTTATAATCACCCAGTTACGTTGGGACATTTGATAGCACATAAGGTGTTCCTCCGGTATTCGGGAGTTGCATAATCTCATAGTCAGAGGAACATGTATAAGTCATGAAGAAAGCAATAGCAATAAAACTAAATGATCATTATGCTAAGCTAACGGATGGGTCTTGTCCATCACATCATTCTCTAATGATGTGATCCCGTTCATCAAATGACAACACATGTTTATGGTTAGGAAACTCAACCATCTTTGATTAATGAGCTAGTCAAGTCGAGGCATACTAGGGACACTCTATTTGTCTATGTATTTGAAGATAATATGCCCTAGAGGCAATAATAAAGTTGTTATTTATATTTCCTTATATCATGACAAATGTTTAATATTCATGCTAGAATTGTTTTAACCGGAAACTTGATACATGTGTGAATACATAGACAAACAGAGTGTCCCTAGTATGCCCCTACTTGACTGGCTCATTAATAAAAGATGGTCAAGTTTCCTAGCCATAGACATGTGTTGTCATTTGATGAACGGGCTCACATCGTTAGAGAATGATGTGATGGACAAGACCCATATGATACGTCTCCAACGTATCTATAATTTTTGATGGTTCCATGCTATTATATTATCTGTTTTGGATGTTTATGGGCTTTATTATACACTTTTACATTATTTTTGGGACTAACCTATTAACCCAGAGCCTAGTGCCAGTGCCAGTTTCTGTTTTTCCCTTGTTTCAGTGTTTCGCAGAAAAGGAATATCAAACAGAGTCCAAACGGAATGAAACCTTCGGAAAAGTTATTTTTGGAAAGAAAGCAATACAGGAGACTTGGAGTGCACGTCAGGGGATCAACGAGGAAGCCACGAGGCAGGGGGCGCGCCCTCCACCCTCATGGGCCCCTCGTGGCTCCCCTGATGTATTTATTCCGCATATACATATATATATATATATATCCATATACCCTAAAACTATCGGGGAGCAGAATAGATCGGGAGTTCCACCGCCAGAAGCCTTTGTAGCCATCGAAAACCAATCTAGACCCGTTCCGGCACCCTGCCGGAGGGGGAATCCCTCTCCGGTGGCCATCTTCATCATCCCGGTGCTCTCCATGATGAGGAGGGAGTATTTCTCCCTCGGGGCTGAGGGTATGTACCAGTAGCTATGTGTTTGATCTCTCTCTCTCTCTCTCTCTCTCTCTCTCGTGTTCTTGAGGTGATACGATCTTGATGTATCGCGAGCTTTGCTATTATATTTGGATCCTATGATGTTTCTCCCCCTCTACTCTCTTGTAATGGATTGAGTTTTTCCCTTTGAAGTTATCTTATCGGATTGAGTCTTTAAGGATTTGAGAACACTTGATGTATGTCTTACGTGGGATACCCGTGGTGACAATGGGGTATTCTATTGGTCCACTTGATGTATGTTTTGGTGATCAACTTGCAGGTTCCGCCCATGAACCTATGCATAGGGGTTGGCACACGTTTTCGTCTTGACTCTCTGGTAGAATCTTTGGGGCACTCTTTGAGGTTCTTTGTGTTGGTTTGAATAGATGAATCTGAGATTGTTGATGCATGTCGTATAATCATACCCATATATACTTGATGTGACATTGGAGTATCTAGGTGACATTAGGGTTTTGGTTGATTTGTGTCTTAATGTGTTATTCTAGTACGAACTCTAGGGCTGTTTGTGACACTTATAGGAATATCCCAACGGATTGATTGGAAAGAATATCTTTGAGGTGGTTTCGTACCCTACCATAATCTCTTCGTTTGTTCTCCGCTATTAGTGGCTTTGGAGTGACTCTTTGTTGCATGTTGAGGGATAGTTATGTGATCCAATTATGTTATTATTGTTGAGAGGACTTGCACTAGTGAAAGTATGAACCCTAGGCCTTGTTTCAACGCATTGCAATACCGTTTGTGCTCACTTTTATCATTAGTTACCTTGCTGTTTTTATATTTTCAGATTATAAAAACCTTTATCTATCATCCATATACCACTTGTATCACCATCTCTTCGCCGAACTACTGCACCTATACAATTTACCATTGTATTGGGTGTGTTGGGGACACAAGAGACTCTTTGTTATTTGGTTGCAGGGTTGCTTGAGAGAGACCATCTTCATCCTACGCCTCCTACAGATTGATAAACCTTAGGTCATCCACTTGAAGGAAATTTGCTACTGTCCTACAAACCTCTGCACTTGGAGGCCCAACAACGTCTACAAGAAGAAGGTTATGTAGTAGACATCAAGCTCTTCTCTGGCGCCATTGCCGGGGAGGTTAGCGCTGATAACCCACAAGTATAGGGGATCGCAACAGTTTTCGAGGGTAAAGTATTCAACCAAATTTATTGATTCGACACAAGGGGAGCCAAAGAATATTCTCAAGTATTAGCAGCTGAGTTGTCAATTCAACCACACCTAGAAACTTAGTATCTGCAGCAAAGTATTTAGTAGCAAAGTAATATGTTAGTAGTGGTAACGGTAGCAAAAGGTAACAATAGTAAAAGTAATGTTTTTGGTATTTTGTAGTGATGATAGCAATAGCAACGGGAATGTAAATAAGCAAAGAACAATATATGGAAAGCTCGTAGGCAATGGATCGGTGATGGAGAATTATGCCGGATGTGGTTCATCATGTAACAGTCATAACCTAGGGTGACATAGAACTAGCTCCAGTTCATCAATGTAATGTAGGCATGTATTCCGAATATAGTCATACGTGCTTATGGAAAATAACTTGCATGACATCTTTTTTCCTACCCTCCCGTGGCAGCGAGGTCCTTACGAAAACTAAGGGATATTACGGCCTCCTTTTAATAGATTACCAGAACAAAGCATTAACACATAGTGAATACATGAACTCCTCAAACTACGGTCATCACCGGTAAGTATCCCGATTATTGTCACTTCGGGGTTAACGGATCATAACACATAATAGGTGACTATAGACTGGCAAGATAGGATCAAGAACTCTCATATATTTATGAAAACATAATAGGTTCAGATCTGAAATCATGGCACTCGGGCCCTAGTGACAAGCATTAAGCATAGCAAAGTCATAGCAACATCAATCTCAGAACATAGTGGATACTAGGGATCAAACCCCAACAAAACTAACTCGATTACATGATAGATCCCATCCAACCCATCACCGTCCAGCAAGCCTACGATGGAATTACTCACACACGACGGTGATCATCATGAAATTGGTGATGGAGGATGGTTGATGATGACGATGGCGACGGATTCCCCTCTCTGGAGCCCCGAACGGACTCCAGATCAGCCCTCCCGAGAGGTTTTAGGGCTTGGCGGCGGCTCCGTATCGTAAAACGTGATGAATTCTTCTCTCTGATTTTTTTTCTCCCTGAAACACAATATATAGAGTTGGAGTTGGAGTCGGAGGAGCTCCAAGGGGCCCACGAGGTAGGGGGCGCGCCCTAGGGGGGCAGGCGCGCCCCCACCCTCGTGGACAGGTGGTGGGCCCCCTGGCCTTCATATTTTGCAGGTATTTTTTATATTTTCCAAAAAAGTTGCCCCGTGAAGTTTCAGGTCATTCCGAGAACGTTTGTTTCTGCACATAAATAACACCATGGTAATTCTGCTGAAAACAGCGTCAGTCCGGGTTAGTTCCATTCAAATCATGCAAGTTAGAGTCCAAAACAAGGGCAAAAGTGTTTGGAAAAGTAGATATGACGGAGACGTATTAACTCCCCCAAGCTTAAACCTTTGCTTGGCCTCAAGCAATTCAGTTGATAAACTGAAAGTGATAAAGAAAAACTTTTACAAACTCTGTTTGCTCTTGTTGTTGTAAATATGTAAAGCCAACATTCAAGTTTTCAGCAAAGATTATAACTAACCACATTCGCAATAACGCTTAGGTCTCAAGTTTACTCATATCAATAGCATAATCAACTAGCGAGCAATAATAATAAATCTCGGATGACAACACTTTCTCAAAACAATCATAATATGATATAACAAGATGGTATCTCGCTAGCCCTTTCTGAGACCGCAAAACATAAATGCAGAGCACCTTTAAAGATCAAGGACTGACTAGACATTGTAATTCATGGTAAAAGCGATCCATTCAAGTCGTACTCAATGTAAACTAACAGTAATGAATGCAAATGACAATGGTGCTCTCCAACTGGTGCTTTTTAATAAGAGGATGATGACTCAGCATAAAAGTAAATAGATAGGCCCTTCGCAGAGGGAAGCATGGATTTGTAGAGGTGCCAGAGCTCGGTTTTGAAATAGAGGTGAATAATATTTTGAGCGGTATACTTTCATTGTCAACATAAAAACCAAGAGATGGCAATATCTTCCATGCTACACACATTATAGGCGGTTCCCAAACAGAATGGTAAAGTTTATACTCCCCCTTCCACCAACAAGCATCAATCCATGGCTTGCTCGAAACAACGAGTGCCTCCAACTAACAAGAGTCCCAGGGGGAGTTTTGTTTGCAATTATTTTGATTTAGTTTGCATAAAGCATGGGACTGGGCATCCTGGTGACCAGCCATTTATCTCGTGAGTGAGGAGCGGAGTCCACTCCTCTTGAGAATAACCCGCCTAACATGGAAGATACGGACAACCCTAGTTGATACATGATCTATTCGAGCATACAAAACAGGATATTTATTTGAAGGTTTAGAGTTTGGCACATACAAATTTACTTGGAACGACAGGTAGATACCGTATATAGGTAGGTATAGTGGACTCATATGGAATAACTTTGGGGTTTATGGAGTTGGATGCACAAGCAGTATTCCCGCTTAGTACAGGTGAAGGCTAGCAAAAGACTGGGAAGCGACCATCTAGAGAGCGACAACAATCATGAACATGCATTAAAATTAATCAACACTGAATGCAAGCATGAGTAGGATATAATACACAATGAACATAAATATCATGAAGGCTATGTTGATTTTGTTTCAACTACATGCGTGAACATGCGCCAAGTCAAGTCACTTAAATCATTCAGAGGAGGATACCACCCTATCATACCACATCACAACCATTTTAATAGCATGTTGGCACGCAAGGTAAACCATTATAACTCATAGCTAATCAAGTATGGCACAAGAAACTATGATCTCTAGTTGTCATTGCAAACATGTTTATTCATAATAGGCTGAATCAGGAACGATGAACTAATCATATTTACAAAAACAAAAGAGGTCGAGTTCATACCAGCTTTTCTCATCTCAATCAGTATCTACAAAAACAAAAGAAATAAAACTATCTACACGGAAGAGCTCCCAACAAGTAAAAGAAGAACATGAAATCTTTTTGGGTTTTCTTTTTAATTACTACTACAAGAATGGAAAGTAAACTAATTAAAAGCTACAACTATTTTTTTAGTTTTTTTCTTAAGGTTTATTAAACACATAAAAAGAAAGCATAAAAAGAAAATAAACTAGCATGGATGATACAATGAAAAAGTATGAGCACTGACATCTAGCAATAAGTGTGTGAACATAAATGTAATGTCGGTGAGAAATACGTACTCCCCCAAGCTTAGGCTTTTGGCCTAAGTTGGTCTATGGCCACGGCTGGCCTGGCGGATATCCATAATAATAGTTGTGGTCGTACTGAGATGCAGCGGCTATCGCTTCCTGAGCTGCAGTGTGGCGACGAGCGGCCTCCGCTCTCATCTCGTAATCATCTGCCTCCTCTCTGGTAATAACATATCTTCCTTTTGCCTGATGATCAAAGAAGGCAGGAGCAGGGAGAGTAATATGGACAGCATGACGTCTGTCAAAGATTAGTCGATACTGGAGAGGTGATTCATTCCTCTCGACAAACTGGTGGTAATTCAATATCAACTTCGCGTATGGCTACACCAAGAAAATTAGCTATGCGGGTTGCATAAATTCCTCCAAAGAAATCTCCATTAAATCTATTAAGATACAACCTACATGCAACAATGGCTCCCAAATTATAAGATTTATCTCCTAACACAGCACTCCTAAGAATACTGAGGTCAGGGACACACATATGACATGCCTCATCTTTACCATTAATGCATCTACCTATGAAGAGAGCAAAATAATGCATAGCAGGAAAGTGAATGCTCCCTATGGTAGCTTGTGTAATATCTCTAGATTCTCCCACAGTTATGCTAGTAAGAAAATCTCTAAATTCAGATTTGCGAGGATCCCTTATACTACCCCATTGTGGAAGTTTGCAAGCGGTGGTAAAATCCTCTAAGTCCATAGTGTAAGAATTTTCATAAAGATCAAACAGGACAGTTGGAGAATTACGTGAAGATGAAAATTCAAACCTCCTCACAAAGGTACTAGTGAGATTGTGATACTGGTTGCACTTCTCTTCCTCGAAGCTCACAAGATCAGCGTTACGTAAATATGCGTTGAATTCTTCCTTAATTCCCGCTCGATCCATAAAGTTTTCAGAAGGCCATTCACAAGGACGCACTGGAGCGTCTCTTGGTGGCTCATCATCAGCATCACGCATTGCAAGCCTGGGTCCTTGCTTCCTTGAGGAACCACCTTGGAACATTTTCCTAAGCATTTTTCTTCCTCTGAAAAATTCTGATTTTTTTAGTAACTTCAAAATAAAAGTAAACCAAACTCAATAATATTGATAGCAACTACTCCTACAAGTGCCTAGGGCCTATATCATGCATCAAAACTACTTGGAACCATATAAATTTGACATGCAAGCTCAAGAACATGGTCACCTAGGCAGCACAAATTTGCAATGAATAAAGCACTATAACAAAAACTAATTGGACCAATGGAGGAGTCACATACCAAGGAACAATCTCCCCAAGCAGTTTTGTGAGAGGTGCTTTGAGCAAGGAGATCGAAAATGGCAGCAAAACGAGCTTGTACTCGGGTTTGAGCTGGTTGTTCGTGTTTGGGGGAGGAAGAAAGAGTGTGTGGGTGAAAGGATAAGTGGAGGAGGGCCACCATGGGCCCACGAGGCAGGGGGCGCGCCCTCCACCCTCGTGGGCAGGTGGTTGACCCCCCTGATGTGTTCTCAATGCCAAATATTGTCGAATATTCCAGAAAAAATCATATTTAAATTTCAGGGCATTTGGAGAACTTTTATTTTCGGGGTATTTTTATATTGCACGGATAATCGAATAACAGACAGAAAATACTTATTTTTATTTTATTTAATATAAATAACATAAAGTAAAAGGAGGGTACAGAAGGTTGTGCCTTCTAGTTTCATCCATCTCATGCTCATCAAAAGGAATCCACTAACAAGGTTGATCAAGTCTTGTTAACGAACTCATTCCAAATAACATGGAACCGGAGAAATTTCGAATAACACTATGTTACCTCAACGGGGATATGCACATCCCCAATAATAAGAATATCATATTTCTTCTTGACAGTAGGAAGAGGAAATTCAAAATATCCAAATATAATTGATGGAATTTTTCCAATAGAGTTGATACTATGAACTTGAGGTTGTTTTCTTCGGAAAGTGTACCGTGTGCTCATTGCCATTAACATGAAAAGTGACATTGCCTTTAGTGCAATCAATAACAGCCCTTGCAGTATTCAAAAAGGGTCTTCCAAGAATAATAGACATACTATCGCCCTCGGGAATATCAAGAATAACAAAGTCCGTTAAAATAGTAACGTTTGCAACTACAACAGGCACATCCTCACAAATACCGACATGTATAGCAGTTGATTTATCAGCCATTTGCAAAGATATTTCAGTAGGTGTCAACTTATTCAAATCAAGTCTACGATATAAAGAGAGAGGCATAACACTAACACCGACTCCAAGATCACATAAAGCAGTTTTAACATAGTTTCTTTTAATGGAGCATGGTATAGTGGGTACTCCTGGATCTCCAAGTTTCTTTGGTATTCCACCCTTAAAAGTATAATTAGCAAGCATGGTGGAAATTTCAGCTTCTGGCATCTTTCTTTTATTTGTAACAATATCTTTCATATACGTAGCATAAGGATTCATTTTGAGCATATCAGTTAATCGCATACACAAAAAGATAGGTCTAATCATTTTAGCAAAGCGCTCAAAATCCTCATCATCCTTTTTCTTGGATGGTTTGGGAGGAAAAGGCATGGGTTTCTGAACCCAAGGCTCTCTTTCTTTACCATGTTTCCTAGCAACAAAGTTTTTCTTATCATAACGTTGATTCTTTGATTATGGGTTATCAAGATCAACAACAGGTTCAATTTCTATATCATTATCATTACTAGGTTAAGCATCATCATGAACATTATCATTAACATTATTACTAGTTTCAGGTTCATTACCAGATTGTGTTTCAGCATCAGAAATAGAAATATCATTTGGATTCTCAGGTGTCTCAATAACAGGTTCACTAGAAGCATGCAAAGTCCTATCATTTTTCTTTTTCTTCCTTTTAGAAGGACTAGGTGCATCTATATTATTTCTCTGAGAATCTTGCTCAATTCTCTTAGGGTGGCCTTCAGGATACAAAGGTTCCTGAGTCATTCTACCACCTCTAGTCATAACTCTAACAGCATTATCATTATTCTTACTATTCAATTCATTGAGCAAATCATTCTGAGCTTTAAGTACTTGTTCTACTTGAGTGGTAACCATAGAAGCATGTTTGCTAATAAGTTTAAGTTCACCTTTGACATTAGCCATATAATCACCCAAGTGTTCAAGCATATTTTAATTGTATATCAATTTTCTACCAAAATAAGCATTAAAATCTTCTTGCTTAACCATAAATTTATCAAACTCATCTAAGCATGGGCTAGCAAACTTAGTAAATGGGATTTCAGCTTTATCATATCTGTGGAGAGAATTTACCTTTACTACCTGTGTCGGGTTATCAAGACCATGAGTTTCTTCAATAGGTAAAGGATTAAGATCATATTTTTCTTCAACATGCGGTAAATTAAGACCATGCATTTCTTCAATAGGAGGTAAATTCTTAACATCTTCAGCTTTAATACCTTTTTCTTTCATAGATTTCTTTGCCTCTTGCATATCTTCAGGACTGAGAAATAGAATACCCCTCTTCTTCGGAGTTGGTTTAGGAATAGGCTCAGGAATTGGCTCCGGAGGTGTCCAATTATTTTCATTTGTCAACATATTATTCAATAAAATTTCAGCTTCATCTGGTGTTCTTTCCCTGAAAACAGAACCAACACAACTATCCAGGTTATCTCTGGAGGCATCGGTTAGTCCATTATAAAAGATATCAAGTATTTCATTTTTCTTAAGAGGATGATCAGGCAAAGCATTAAGTAATTGGAGAAGCCTTCCCCAAGCTTGTGGGAGACTCTCTTCTTCAATTTGCGCAAAATTATATATATCCCTTAAAGCAACTTGTTTCTTATGAGCAGGGAAATATTTAGTAGAGAAGTAATAAATCATATCCTGGGGACTACGCACACAACCAGGATCAAGAGAATAAACCATATCTTAGCATCACCCTTTAATGAGAACGGAAATATTTTAAGGATATAAAAGTAGCGAGTTCTCTCATCATTAGTGAACATGCACTACAAAAAAAAGACACATCCGTGACATTTTGGGTCGAACGAATTTTTTTTCTGTCATACATATGCCACTTCTATGATGATAATTGTGACAAAATCCGGTATCATCAAAGATGTGGTGGGCTCCTACTTCTATGACAAGAAATCATGACAGAAAATGGGCTTTTCGTACTGGGCGGGCCGGAGACGCAGCTGCATGATATTCTTTGGGCCGTTCATGACGGAAAAAATCGTGGTAGAAGCGAGGGCGAGGAAAATTTTGGGGAGTTCCCGGTTACGGTGGGAGGTCGGGGGCCGAGCGATGCGCGTTTCTCTCATACACGTATGCGCGTGTGTGAGAGGCGTTGGCTCTAACTGAACCCGAGCGAGGCGTTGGGCTCTAACTGAACTCGAGCGATTACACTGCAGGCTACGCGTTACTGAACCCGAGCGATCGATCGATGGCTGTTAACTGAACCCGATCGAGCGATTCCTTTGCTACTGTTGCTAACTAAAGCCGATCGATTGGATGAACAGTGAGCGTTGCGGGGGGGGGCACTAGTGCAGAACCGGGCAATAGCACCGGTTCGTAAGGCCCTTTAGTGCCGGTTCGGTAACCGGCACTAAAGTGTGGGCACTAAAGGTCCCCCACCCTTTAGTACCGGTTCAGCACGAACCGGTGCTAAAGGGCAACCACGTGACACGAGCCAGCTCCGGGGGCAGGGAGCCCTTTAGTACCGGTTGGTGACACCAACCGGTATTAAAAGGTTGGGGGGTTTTGGGTTTATGATTTCTTTTTCATTTAATTTTGTGTTTTCCATTTAATTCTTTTTTGTTTGCTGGTATTTTATGATACTACATATTGTACACATTATGCATATATATAAATAGAATTTCTAGTAGAACCGATCATATATATATATATCATCGAATGTCTCACAACCACCATTAATTAATTCACACATATATACACACATGTATATATATATACAATTAGCTAGCTATATACAATTTCTCCTAATTGGTGCCTTCGGAGCCAGTGGCATTAGCCTAATTGGTGCCTTCGGAGCATGATAACAATTGGAAGTGGTTCATGGGGCGGTAGCGGGTAAAAGTATTCTCCTTTGGGATCTATGACCTGGTCGAGCAAAAATCCCGCTATTTCCTCTTGAATTGCTTCTATGCGGTCCTCTGGTAGGAGCTTCTCCCGCACCTTTTTGAACTGTTAAGAAGGAGATCAATATACATGTGTATTAGTTGTGTGACTGGATATTGATAATGGTGTAAAAATTGTGAATAGTGTTCTGACAAACGTACCCACTCCTGTCTTTGAGATCTGCTCCTTTCAGACGCCATCATGCAAATGTTCTCACAAACATAGTATGCACACAGATTATTCCCCGGCGCCTGCTTCAGGGCCTTTACGAGAATGGAATTTGATCAGATAATAACTAATGAAGAATGATAATTAAAGAGATGGCAGCTAGCTAGTACTACTTAATTACTTACCATGGGTCGATACCATTTCAGATTTCGTTTCCATTGGCCTGGAGTGACGCTGATGAACTTTGCCCAAGCCCTGCCCGCCGACAAAGAAAATGAATAAATGGGTTATTAAATAGTTGTTATCAGGAAATGACAAACTAATTAAATAGGCCGAGATATAGTTAATAATGATTGAAATTACCTGTTGACTATCCCCTTCACGATGGTGTAGTCAGTTGGTTTCTTAAGTAGTGAGTCTAGTACTTCAATTGTTCCTTCATCAACTTTAATGATTAACAAGATCCAGTGAAATCTGCATGCACACACGTTTGCATGTCTTAATTAAGCGGGCAGATGTAAGCAAAAACATGTAGCTAGCTAGTAGGCAAAAACAGAATTTGTAGTACAAGACAGTGTGACTCACTCGAAGTTGTAAGGAAGTAGTATATCATCATTGTATTTGAGGCGCTTGAAGAACTCTAGCATGCTTTCCTCTATACTTTTTTCGTAATATGGATCTAATTTCCATGTGTATTCATTAATGGTATTTGGGTCAACGAACCCAATGCCATAGCGTCCACCTTTTTTCATTTCATAAATCTTCATCATGCATAATACCACAGAAAAGAATATAGTGAGGATAATTACAGGTAATGATTGATCAAAATGATCACTACAGCTAGCTTGAGACTTAAATTACAGAAAGAAATCACTTACAGACAATAGCAACTAACGATAGATTTGTCGAGTGCATCTTGATTGTATAACTGAAATAGTTCTGAATACTCAACGGACACAACTTTCTCATGGTAGTAATGATCCTTCTTGACATTCACCATGAGGGACTCTCGATTGGAAATCTTGGTAATGTCCATGTACCATTGATGCAATTCATACATTCTCGTTGGGAGCTTCCTGACCTCGTCTGGCACGACTAAAGGTTGGCCCCAGACATTTTTCCGTTTTATTTCCTCCTCTCTAGTCGGAGACATGGGCTCGATATCAAGGAGTTGTCCAACAGTGATCATGAGGATTTTAGCCTGCTCAATATGCTCCTTGGTTATTACCACATCGCCCAGCCCGGGAATGTTAACGGTTTGCCCACAATAATATTGGGCGCGCCTACTCTCATGTGTTGTTGGCACAACAAGCGGGGGGATTGATTGCGCCGCCTGTTCTCCTAGCTGGGGAACGGTTTTACCGCATGTTTTGCCAGCTGATTTGCTCGAGCTCGAGCTCGCCTCTTTCTGTAGACATGCTCGATTTAACTTCCTGAGGTGGCGCTCATAGTCTGTGTCAACAGGCTTGGGAGCTGGTGCTCTAGCCATACAAATGAAGTGGTCAATCTTTTCCTCAGGCACTTTCTCCCTTGGCAGTGGTGGCGGTTTCGGTGCAAAATGGGCTTCCACCTCGGCCTTCGATATGGATGCGTTTTCCTCCTCGGACTTGTCGTAAGGCCTCTGCGGAAGAGGCGCGAGGCTGCTTGGACCATATTGAAATCGCTTGCCTCCGCCTGTACCTCCAGTACTACCTTGACTTGTACTACTACGCACCATAGCTGAGGCGGCTCTCTTCCGTGATTGCTGAGGCGGCGAAGATGGCTGACGTGGCTAAGTTGGAGGAGGAGGAGTGGCCTGAAGCTATGTTGGACTTGGAGGAGGAGTGGCCTGACGCTTTGCCGGACTTGGAGGAGGAGGAGTGGCCTGAAGCTGTGCCGGACTTGGAGGAGTGGCCTGACGCGTTGGTGGACTTGGAGGAGCGGGAGTCTGCTGACTCGATGGCGGACTTCAAGGAGGAGTCGGATGACGCGGTGTCGGTGGCCTTCGAAAGATGATGCAATCCTTTCTCCATAGGATGATACGATGGTTGGCCTCTCCCAGTGTGTGCTCCTCGTCACCTCCAGGAATGTCAAGCTCTAGCCCCGAATATTGGTCCACCACCTCATCAACCAAGAAACGAGCATAGCCCGCTGGAATCGGGTTGCAATGGAAGGTTGCCTCGGGGGGATTTGTAAAAGAAACGACGTCCGCCACCTTCATGGATATGTTCTTCATTTTGAAGTGTAGCTCGTAGTTAGTGTTCTCCATGATGTCATCCACTTGGTAGCTATCCAGCAATGCGTCGCCCGGGGCGGAACCCACGCTGCTTCTCGGCATGGATGGGACGGTGCTATCCAATGCTGGATCATCCGCTAGCTGCTGCAACTGCTGAGACCCCCTTTGCTGGCTAAGTGAGTCGATCTGCTCCTGCTGCCGCTGGAATTTGACTGCCAAGTTCGCGTGCGCTGATTCTAGGCCTTGAAGGCGTTCATAGTCCAGCTTCCTCTGCTCCTCCTCCATCTTCCTCTTCTTCTCCTCTGCAATCTTCTTTCTCGCACGGGTTCTGTAGTCGGTGTTCTAGTCCGAAAACCCCTCATACCACGGAATAGCGCCCTTGCCTCGTGTTCTTCCTGGGTGTTCAGGATTTCCCAGGGCACGCGTAAGCTCGTCGTTCTCTCTGTTGGGCTGGAACACCCCCGATTGAGCCTCTTCTATTGCAACAAGTAGCTTATCTTCGGCTCCGTCCAGACATGCCTTCTTCAAAACTTTGCCTGTCTTCGGGTCCAACTCTCCCCCATGCGCATAGAACCAAGTCCTGCACCTGGGGGGCCAGCTCAATGTTTCTGCAGTGACACCTGCATCCTCCATCTCTTTCTCAGACTTATCCCACTTAGGCATTCCCACCGCATAGCCACCTGACCCCAGCTTATGGAACTTATCCTTTTTTGTGGCATTGGCCTTGTTTATTCTCGACCGTTCCTTAGATAATTCAGAATCCTTGAATTTCACAAAATCGTCCCAATGAGCACTTTGCTTCTCTAGTGTTCCCTCGAATACTGGAGTCTTCCTTCCTCCCTTGACGTACTTGTCCCATTCACGATTTTTGTGGTTGTTGAATGCAACCGCCATCTTCCTAAGAGCAGCGTCCTTGACTTTCTCCACATCTGCAGCTGTGAAATGATCTGGTAGGGTGAAATGTTCCATGAGCGTTTCCCAAAGTAGAAGTTTTTGTCTGTCGTCGACAAAAGTAACTCCTGGACATGGCTTTGCTGGCTCTCTCCATTCTTGAAGGGAGATCGAGAGTTGGTCCTTCACAAGAACTCCGCACTGACGAATGAACTTGTCCGCAATCTTCTTAGGCGCTAATGGTTCGCCATTAGGTTTGATGGCCTCGATATTGTACTTTATGCCCTCCTTCAACTTTTTTTTCGGGCCTCGTTTCCTGTTGCTTGAAGATTTGCTCGATCCGGATGGCTGAAAGAAGAAAGATCGATTCGTTAATATATCTTCAAGTAATTTAAAACATGTGATGATCACCAGATGCCTGCTTATATAAATATATATACCTTGCCGGTCTTTGTTGTTTCAAGATCAACATTTTCTTTGTCATGTTCATAGTTCATGACTTCATCAATTCGGTCGTCGCGATCGAATATCATATCACCCTCCCCGGTGTTGTTTAGATATTCGGAGCCTTCATAATCTTCTTCATTCTGATCATCATCTGGCCCGCGAGGATTGCGTATCATATTGAACAGGGCCTCTTCTCCCTCTCTGCCGGTATTGTCCGCCATAGGTTTTATTTAACTAATCCAAAAGAAATATATTCAAATTACAATGCATGGATGCAATCAATTAATAAGGAAAAAACTGAATCAATCATAGTACATAATAAGCATCATCGAATATAATCTCGAATACGTCGTCTCGAATAATAGATATAAACTCGAATACATCATCTCGAATAATATATATAATCTCGAATAAATCATCTCGAATATTATATACATCACTAGCTAGCTAATAAAGATCGAATACTAGAGAGTAATCTAGGCAGTGGACAACCAAAGTGAAGGAACCATCACTGGATCATAGCTCGGGTGATCTCCCCAAAGAACCTGCCAGGTATTGGGGAACCTGACGTCCATAGCAGCCATGTAGCGATGGACGTGCTCGTCCTCCTCCCTGACACGGCGATGTACCACCTCCGGCGGGGCCGGCTCCCTCCGCACCGAAAGTGGCCCACGTGAACGCCACCAAAGGAGATGAGGGTCGACGACGGGACCCGGGGTCGGGTTCCTCACCAAGCGTCGCCCCTGAAGGTAGCACCTCCCAGTGCCAGCCCGACGGAGCCCAGTCCCGGATATGGGTCCTCTGAAGTAGGACGTCGTCGCGAACAGGTCGACGGCGAGGATGCGGGCCGGGCATCATCGACAACAAATACTATATGCTGCAAAAGTAAAGTAACATTTTTAAATGATGGATTGTGATTTCATATATGCAAATTCTAAATTTTATAACTAAAACTAACATTTCTAATATTTCTATAACTAAAACTAACATTTCTAATATTTCTATAACTAAAAAACATTTCTATATAACTAACATTTCTATATAACTAACATTTCTATATAACTAACATTTCTATATAACTAACATTTCTAATATTTCTATATAACTAACATTTCTATATAACTAACATTTCTAATATTTCTATAACTAAAAAACATTTCTATATAACTAACATTTCTAATGATTCTATTACTAAAAAAATAGAAAGATTGCTAACATTTCTATAACAATGTGTGTGTGTGTTGTGTGTGTGGTACATGGCGGCCGGGGCAGGAGCTCACCGGTGAGGCGCGACAACGGGGGGCGGCGACGGGGACGAGGACGGAGACGGAGACGGCGACGGGGCGACAACGACGGGGACGGGGCGGCGATGACAGGGACGGGGATGGGCCGGGCGGGGACGGCGGGAGGACAGGGCGGGGCGCGGCAACGGGGACGGGGACGGCGACGGTGATGGACGGCGACGGGGACGACGACGGACGGCGACGGACGGCGACAGGGGCGACGACGGGGGGCGGCGGCGACGGGGCAGAGGAGAAAGAAGCAGACGGAGAGATGAGAAACTGACAATTTTTTTGAAGTGTTTTCTTATATAGAACAACCTTTAGTACCGGTTGGAGCCACCAACCGGTACTAAAGGTCTGTTTTGGCCAGGCTAAGCAGCGGGAACGGCACCCCTTTAGTACCGGGTGGTGGCTCCAACCGGTACTAAAGACCCCCCCTTTAGTACCGGTTTGAGCCACCACCCGGTACAAAAGGGGGTGCACTGGCGCAGGTGCGGTGCGTCATGTCTAGTCCCACCTCGCTAGCCGAGGGGCGTCCGCACTGGTTTATAAGCCCCTGTGCGGTAGCTCCCTCGAGCTCCTCTCCAAAGCAGGCCTACTGGGCATAAATGTTCTGTGCTGACCTGTGGGCCTACTGGGCCTTTGCGGGCCTGCATCCTGGCCCAACAACAGGTTGGGTTTCTAGTCGTATGCAGGCCGCTGTGGCGAAGTAGGTGGGCTTTTTTTTCTTATTTTTTTCTTTATTTATATTTTGAGTTGTTTTTTGCTGTATTTAGAGTTTCTTTGTGAATATTTTTTCTTTAGGTACAAAAAAATACAAACTTTCTGTTAGTACCGGTAGTTTACAAATTTGAATAGTTTAAATTTTGAATTATTTGAAATTTGTGTGAATCACTAGTTTGTGAATAACTTAACTTTGAAAATAGATTTTTCAGCGATTCTTTTTATTATGTTTAATATTAGTGTGTTTTATCATTATATTTAATTTGGTAATGCTTAGGTTATTTAAAAAATGAAATGCCTTTGTAACGGATGAGTTTTCGTCCGAAACCTTGATACTTCGAAAGAGATTGTCCGTTTTGTACACGAAGTGCATCCAGTTTTTGCGGTAACCCTCTCTACTTTTTTGTACATGCTATGTGGGTGAAATTATGATACCATGCCAACTTTCAACCTTTTCTGAGTTCATTTGAAATGCTTTTCAATTTCAGGGTCATTTAGCTGGAAAAAATCAGTAAATGCATGAAAGAATTTGCTTGCACATAAAATTTCTTCGTGTTTCAAATGCCAAAACACATAACTAGCTACCCTAACTATTATAGAGATTCCCTCCTGGGTGTGAAACACAGAAGAAAGTGATGATAGTGAAGCCGATCACATCCCAGATCTTTGGGTTGAAACTTTTTCTTCGCGTGTGTCCCTTTGCGCCGTAGCCATGGAAAATCTTCATCATTTAACTGGATGCTCGGGTCAATATTCACTGTGAATGGAGCAATTTCATCAAACTTTTCATAATCTCCTGACATGTCTGTCTTGTCATCCACTCCCACGATGTTTCTCTTCCCAGAAATAACTATGTGCCGCTTTGGCTCATCGTACGATGCATTCGCTCTCTTATCTTTTCTTTTTCTCGGCTTGGTAGACATGTCCTTCACATAGAAAACCTATGCCACATCATTGGCTAGGACGAATGGTTCGTCTGCATATGCAAGATTGTTGAGATACACTGTTGTCATTCCGTACTGCGGGTCTTCCGTTACCCCGCCTCGTGTCATATTGACCCATTTGCACCGAAACAAAGGGACCTTCAAACCACGTCGATAGTAAAGTTCCCATATGTCCTGTATATAACCATAATATGTTTCCTTTCCCGTCTTGGTTTCTGCATCAAAGTGGACACCACTGTTTTGGTTGGTGCTCTTCTTATCTTGGGTGATCGTGTAAAATGTATTACCATTTATCTCGTACCCTTTGAAAGTCATTATATTCGAAGATGGTAACTGGGACAGCAAGTACAGGTCATCTTCAATAGAGGCATCATGCATGGTACGTGTCTGCAACCAGCTGGCGAAACTCCTGGTTTGTTCACGTGTAATCCAGTCATCAGACCGCTCCGGGTGTTTGGAGCGTAGCAAATTCTTGTGTTCATCCATATACGAAGCCACCAAGGCGGAATTCTGTAGAACTGTGTAGTGTGCTTCAATGAGAGAATGTTCGTCCATACATATTATTTGTTCCCCTCCTAGCATGCCTTTTCCATCCAGACTGCCCTTATGCCGCGATTCAGGAACACCAATCGGCTTAAGGTCAGGAATAAAGTCAATACAAAACTCAATGACCTCCTCATTTTCATGGCCCTTGGAGATGCTTCCTTCTGGCCTAGCACGGTTATGAACATATTTCTTTAAGACTCCCATGAACCTCTCAAAGGGGAACATATTGTGTAGAAATACATGACCCAAAATGTTAATCTCTTCGCATAGGTGAACTAGGACGTGCGTCATGATGTTGAACAAGGATGGTGGGAACACCAACTCGAAACTGACAAGACATTGCACCAAATCATTCTCTAACCTTGGTATGATTTCTAGATCGATTACCTTCTGAGAGATTGCATTGAGGAATGCACATAGCTTCACAATGGCTAATCGAACGTTTTCCGGTAGAAGCCCCCTCAATGCAACCGGAAGCAGTTGCGTCATAATCACGTGGCAGTCATGAGACTTTAGGTTCTGGAACTTTTTCTCTGCCATGTTTATTATTCCCTTTATATTCGACGAGAAGCCAGACAGTACCTTAATACTGAGCAGGCATTCAAAGAAGATTTCCTTCTCTTCTTTGGTAAGAGCGTAGCTTGCATGACCCTGATGTATGCCGTCTTTTCCGTGCATACGTTGCTGGTCCTCCCATGCCTCAGGTGTATCTTTTGTCTTCCCATACACGCCCAAGAAGCCAAGCAGGGTCACACAAAGATTCTTCGTCACGTGCATCACGTCGATTGCGGAGCGGACCTCTAGGTCTTTCCAATAGGGCAGGTCCCAAAATATAGATTTCTTCTTCCACATGGGTGCGCGTCCGTCAGCGTCATTCGGAACAGGTTGTCCACCAGGACCCTTTCTAAAGACCACCTTCAAATCCTTGACAATATCATGTACATCAGCACCAGTACGGTGGCGAGGCTTCGTCCGGTGATCTGCCTCACCTTTGAAATGCTTGCCTTTCTTTCTTACGGGATGCCTGCTCAGAATAAATCGACGATGTCCCAGGTACACATTCTTCTTACAATTAGTGTAGGATCTAGAAGTAGATGTGTCTAGAGGGGGGGTGATTAGACACTTAGTGCTAAAGTTGCAATTTTTAGGCCTTTTTGGTTTGAGTGGAGTTTTAGGCACAATTTCAACATACACAATACATATCAAGCAAGCATGCAAAGAGTATATGAGCAGCGGAATGTAAAGCATGCAACTTGCAAGAATGTAAGGGGAAGGGTTTGGAGAATTCAAACGCAATTGGAGACACAGATGTTTTTCCCGTGGTTCGGATAGGTGGTGCTATCCTACATCCACGTTGATGGAGACTTCAACCCACGAAGGGTAACGGTTGCGCGAGTCCATGAAGGGCTCCACCCACGAAGGGTAATGGTTGCGCGAGTCCACGGAGGGCTCCACCCACGAAGGGTCCACGAAGAAGCAACCACCCACGAAGGGTCCACGAAGAAGCAACCTTGTCTATCCCACCATGGCCATTGCCCACGAAGGACTTGCCTCACTAGCGGTAGATCTTCACGAAGTAGGCGATCTCCTTGCCCTTACAAACTCCTTGGTTCAACTCCACAATCTTGTCGGAGGCTCCCAAGTAACACCTAGCCAATCTAGGAGACACCACTCTCCAAGAAGTAACAAATGGTGTGTAGGTAATGAACTCCTTGCTCTTGTGCTTCAAATGATAGTCTCCCCAACACTCAACTCTCTCTCATAGGATTTGGATCTGGTGGAAAGAAGGTTTGAGTGGAAAGCAACTTGGGGAAAGCTAGAGATCAAGATTCATATGGTAGGAATGGAATATCTTGGCCTCAACACATGAGTAGGTAGTTCTCTCTCAGAAATAGGATGCTGGAAGTGTAGGCTTAGTCTGATGGCTCTCTCCACGAATGAAGAGGAGGTGGAGGGGTATATATAGCCTCCACACAAAATCCAACCGTTACACACAGTTTTCCAATCTCGGTGGGACCGAATCAACAAACTCGGTCGGACCGAAAAGGTAAACCTAGTGACCGTTAGAGATTTTCGGTGGGACTGACATGCAACTCGGTAGGACCGATATGGTTAGGGTTTGGGAAAAATGTAATCTCGGTGAGACCGATTACACAAACTCGGTGAGAACGAGTTTGGTAATAAGCTAACCAGAGAGTTGGTCAGGTAAACTCGGCTGGACCGATTTGCTCTTTCGGTGAGACCGAAAAGTTACAAAAAGGAAACAGAGAGTTTACACTGCAATCTCGGTGGGACCGATTCGCTCTTTCGGTGAGACCGAAAAGTTACGAAAGGGAAACAGAGAGTTTGCAATCCCATCTCGGTGAGACCGAGATCCCTATCGGTAGAACCGAATTGCTAGGGTTTGGCAGTGGCTTATGACAAGTGAAGCTCGGTGGCGCCGGAAAGAAAGAATCGGTAGGACCGAGTTTGGCTTAGGGTTTAGGTCATATGTGGAAGTGGGAAAGTAGCTGAGGATTTTGGAGCATATCATTAAGCACATGAAGCAAGAGGCTCATTAAGCAACACCTCATCCCTCCTTGATAGTATTGGCTTTTCCTATGGACTCAATGTGATCTTGGATCACTAAAATGTGAAATGAAGAGTCTTGAGCTTGAAGCTTTAGCCAATCCTTTGTCCTTAGCATCTTGAAGGAGTTCCCACAACCTTTAGTCCATGCCACTCCATTGTTGAACTTATCTGAAACATGCTAGATAGAAATGTTAGTCCAACAAGAGATATGTTGTCATCAATTATCAAAACCACCTAGGGAGCACTTGTGCTTTCAATCTCCCCCTTTTTGGTAATTGATGGCAACATACATCAAAGCTTTAGATAAAGATATAAAGAACAGCAAGTAAAGCTTTGGAAGGACATGTAACAAGCATAGGCTCCCCCTACATGTATGCACTCATGTAAATATGAAATATAGAGGCATGTGAGAGCATAACCATGATAGAGTAGGCAATGTGTTACATGTATCTTGGCCATATGCATCAGAGCAAAAGATTAGCAAGGAAAATACCTTCATGATCATGAGTCCTTCTTGCAAACAGTATGTACATAAGCAAGAACTCCTCATACTCATGATTTTGATGCATATACTTACCGTGTGGTCTTGAGTTGGCTTAGGATGGAATGAACCTGCACAAACAAAGTTAGATAACACAGGTACATCCACTAGCCAGAGGAAACAAAAGAAACCACAAGAATAGCAAGACTGGGATGACATGTAGAGAGTGAGTACAAGGTACCACATTGGATTCAACATGTCCCCAAGAATAAAGATATGCAATGAATTTGACTGATTTCTTTCCCTTAGGTGTCTTGCTCCCCCAGAATCTTACATGGGATATTGGGAGAAGATAAGGAACAGCAAATCAGAGCTGAAAGATACAAATGAACATGTCTTTCCCCCTAAAAAGACATGTGACATCTCTCCTCTTGAGCATCAAGCATCAAGCATCTGGGACATATGGGATCCTTGAGTATTCTCTCCCCCTGGAAGTCTCTCTCTCCCCCTTAATACTTTCTCTCTTGTAGGTTTGGTCCTTGAGACTTTTTCTCTCCCTTGATGTGATCTCTCTCTCCTACAAGCTTTGATGTGATCTCTCTCTCCCCCTTTGACATCAATTTCCAAGAAGGGCTTTCTGGAATCCGTCGTATAGGTTTGGTCCTTGAGACTCAGCACAAAGCAATGGATAAAACTGTGATGCTTGTAGAGGACAAGATTCATTGAGTAGAGCTGGATCAGAAGAAATATAGAACAAGTGGCAAACTGTTTTTCCTGTTGCGAAGTCGGTGGCACCGAGTGGTATGTTTCGGTGGCACCAAAAAGATTCGGTTGGACCGAAAATTACAAGTCGGTGAAATCGAGTTTACACAGAGAAAAACATTTGTCACCTCAGCTCACTAGACATGTAGGATCTCACAAAGATTTGCAATGAATTACCTGAAGGATTTGCAAGGAATTAAATGCAGAAAATGCAGAACATAAATAGAAAGAAAAGAGAAGAGACTGAAAAATCTAGATGGAGTTTTTTTGTTTTTGAAAAATAGAAAGAAACTAAACATGCATGAGATACACACAAAAAGAACACAAGAGAACTTCATCTAGAGTTGGGCGGTGACATAGTCACCTATGTTAGAGTATATTGACTTAGGAGTCAAGTGAGAACACTTGATCATAGGTCATACTCATCGTTTAAGCTCAAAATGGGGTTACCATTTTTCGTTTAAGCATCTTGATATATTCACATCTTGTTGAGTTGCTTTGACTCATGTCTTGGAGTAAAGCTTCTCTAAGATGGAATAACATACCTTGGGTGGTGGTGTGGTTCTTGCTCATGTAGTTGAACTTGTGTGGGTGCTCAAGGTTGATGTAGCTCATCAAGAGTTGGGAGCACCACTTGGAGTTTGAGTTCATCTACCTACATGGGTTAGTTCTTGCAAGGAAGAGCACTTGTGTATCCAAAAATGACAATCATGAAGCTCAACATAGAATTTGTCAAAGGATATGTTTGAATGGTTTTGTGCTTCCTTGTCTTCAACCACCATTGTGTAGAGTCTTGGTGATGTAGAGATTGCTCAAGATGTGAGTGAGTTGCAATCTCATGGAATTAGATTCAACCAAGCACCTACCTGGGTTAGACAACATGCAAGGTACAAATATATCCAAGACATAAGATAGTCATCATAAGAGATATATCATGGATTAGTCATAAGCTCATGTCTTGCATGTATCCAATGGAGTTTCTACTCCAAGTTCGAAGCATCAATGATGTTCAATTCACCTCTCAACCTGCAAAATATTTTCTCATCAAGAGGTTTAGTAAATATATCCGCTAATTGCTTATCGGTGCGAACGTGCTTAAGATTAATGTCACCCTTAGCAACATGATCTCGAATGAAATGATGACAAACTTCAATATGCTTAGTTCGAGAATGTTGTACAGGATTATGACCAATTTTGATAGCACTTTCATTTTCACAAAGCAGTGGAACATGTTTCACATAAATCCCATAATCTTTAAGAGTTTGGGTCATCCAAAGTAATTGAGCACAACATGAACCAGCGGCAATGTATTCAGCTTCGGCGGTGGATAAGGATACCGAGTTTTGTTTCTTGGAAGACCAAGACACAAGAGATCTACCAAGAAATTGACAAGTACCCGAAGTGGACTTTCTATCAACCTTGTCTCCAGCATAATCCGAGTCGGAATAGCCAACAAGATCAAAAGAAGACCTCTTAGGATACCAAATGCCAAAATTTGGTGTATGGATTAAATATCTCACTATCCTTTTCACAGCCTTAAGATGACATTCTTTAGGAGCAGCTTGATATCGTGCACACATGCACACACTTAGCATAATATCGGGATGTGAAGCACATAGGTATAACAATGAACCAATCATAGAGCGATAAACCTTTTGATCAACCGGTTCACCATCTTTGGTCAAATCATTATGTCCACTAGTAGGCATGGGTGTAGACATACCTTTGCATTCTTGCATATTGAACTTCTTGAATAAGTCCTTGGTGTACTTCGTTTGAGAGACAAATGTACCTTCCTTAGTTTGCTTGATTTGCAAACCAAGAAAGAATTTGAGTTCACTCATCATAGACATCTCAAACTTCTCTGACATTAGCTTTCCAAACTTTTCACTAAAGAGAGGGTTAGTTGAACCGAATATGATATCATCGACATAAATTTGGCATACAAATAGTTCTCCATTAACCCTTTTAGTAAAAAGAGTAGAATCAATTTTACCAATTTCAAAACCACTTGTAATAAGGAACTTGGTCAAGCATTTATACCATGCTCTAGGAGCTTGTTTAAGACCATAAAGAGCTTTGTGAAGTTTGTAAACATGATTTGGTTTCTTAGGATTGATAAAGCCAGGAGGTTGTTTGACATAAACTTCCTCCTCTATTTCACCATTTAGAAAAGCACTTTTAATGTCCATTTGGTACAAGGTGATATTATGGTGATTAGCATAGGCAAGTAAGATGCGAATGGACTCAACTCTAGCAACGGGAGCATATGTATCACCATAGTCCATACCTTCGACTTGTGTGTACCCTTGGGCGGCAAGACGTGCTTTGTTGCGAACCACTTGTCCATCTTCATCTTGCTTGTTGCGAAACACCCATTTGGTATCAATGATGTTGTGGTTGTTGTCGGGCTTCTCAACCAATGTCCAAACTTGGTTTCTCTCAAAATTGTGTAGCTCTTCATGCATAGCGTTTATCCAATCCGGATCTTCCAATGCTTCTTCAACCTTCATAGGTTCAATGCTTTAGATGAATGAATAGTTTTACAAAAGTTAGCTAAATGAGTTTTTGAGCGAGTGATTCTCCCGGTTTGTATATCATTGAGGATTTGCTCGACGGGATGATCTTTGGCAATTCTTGCTCGAACTCGTGAGAGCTTTTGCTTGGGTCTTCGTTGAACATCTTCTTCATCTTGTTCTTCTTCTTGGACTTCTTCATTGTTGACGTCGTCGTTCTCTTGTCGTGGTGGAGAAAGAGGTTGTTGATGTTCGTCTTGATGCATTTCCTTGTCTTCTTCATCTTGGTGTGTCCCACTTGTGGATGCTTCCGTGTCGATTCTTGGTTCACCTTGTCGTGAAGTAGAAGCTTCCACTTGGACGGATGAAGTACTCTCCTTCACCTCCATTGGACGAATTTTGCCAATGGACAAGTCTTGGATTGCTTATGAAGGGTCTTTGTCTCCTACATCAATTGGCAATTGCTCTACTTGCGAGCCATTAGATTCATCAAACTTCACATCTACCATCTCTTCAACCTTTCGGGTGAAATTGTTGTAGACACGGTAAGTGTGAGAGTTTGATCCATAACCAAGTAGGAAACCTTCATGAGATTTAGGAGCAAACTTTGAACGACGATGCTTATCAAGAATGTAGCACTTTGAGCCGAATACTCGAAAGTATCCAACTTGGGGTTTGTTACCGGTGAGGAGCTCGTATGCCGTCTTGTCGAGTAGCTTGTGAAGATACAAGCGATTTGTTGCGTGACAAGCTGTCTCAACCGCTTCTGCCCAAAAGTGCTTCGGCGTCTTGTATTCATCAAGCATCGTTCTTGCCATTTCGATGAGCGTCCGGTTCTTCCTCTCACCAACTCCATTTTGTTGAGGTGTGTACGTAGCCGAGAACTCGTGTGAAATCCCTTCTTCGTCAAGAAAGGTGTCCACATTTGCGTTCTTGAACTCCGTTCCGTTGTCACTCCGAACCTTCTTGATCTTCACATCAAACTGATTTTGGGCCTTCCTAGCGAAGTTTCTGAAGATCTTCTGGACCTGCGACTTGTCATTAAGAAAGAACACCCACGTAAATCTTGAAAAATCATCAACTATAACTAGACCAAAAGAATTTCCACCGAGACTCTTGTAGGCGTTGGGACCAAAAAGATCCATATGAAGTAGCTCGAGTGGCCTTCTTGTAGCTCACGGAACATCTCTTCATCTCCGGTCATATGATCAGTACATCCACTATCAAGAACCCATTCCTTTCCTCCTGATTCATATCCCCGAAGATTTTCCATAAGACCAAAATGCCTCATTGCATCATCAAGATCGAAGTCACTATCATCATCATCATCATCATAGTATCCATGTTCATCATGATCTTGTGACTCATCATTTACTAGAGAGGGTAATTCATTAGATAAATGATCATCAAAGTGGTCACTTTTATGAATTCTTATAGCTTCGAATATGATATCACTAATGATTCCAACATCTCCTTTAGCATGCTTAAGATTGGTAAGTTCAAATAGACAATTACCAAAACTAGGATCACTAGAATTCATCTTACTCAAGGCAATAGATTTATGGAGAATTTCATCCAAAGTTTTCAAGGAATGATCGGGAAGTCGTTCCTCAAGAAATTTCCATATAGTATAGGCACAATTAAGAGTAGGCAAACTAGCAATCAAATTTTTGGGCAATCCTCTAATGATGAGCTCAATAGTTCTAAGATTGCGAATCATGTCAATATCTTCATCTAGGGTAGGATGCAAAGGATCAATATGAGGTGCACAAGGGCTAGCAATATACTTGTTCAAATGATATTGATTGAAAATTACAAGCATCTCATTTTTCCACTCATGAAAATACTCTCCATCAAGAATAGGCACTCTATGTCTAAGACTCCCTAAGGTAGACACATCCATCTTCCTCCAATGGTGATTAAACCAAGGCAATGGAGACCAAAGCTCTGATACCACTTGTAGGATCTAGAAGTAGATGTGTCTAGAGGGGGGGTGATTAGACACTTAGTGCTAAAGTTGCAATTTTTAGGCCTTTTTGGTTTGAGTGGAGTTTTAGGCACAATTTCAACATACACAATACATATCAAGCAAGCATGCAAAGAGTATATGAGCAGCGGAATGTAAAGCATGCAACTTGCAAGAATGTAAGGGGAAGGGTTTGGAGAATTCAAACGCAATTGGAGACACGGATGTTTTTCCCGTGGTTCGGATAGGTGGTGCTATCCTACATCCACGTTGATGGAGACTTCAACCCACGAAGGGTAACGGTTGCGCGAGTCCACGGAGGGCTCCACCCACGAAGGGTAATGGTTGCGCGAGTCCACGGAGGGCTCCACCCACGAAGGGTCCACGGTTGCGCGAGTCCACGGAGGGCTCCACCCACGAAGGGTCCACGGAAGAAGCAACCTTGTCTATCCCACCATGGCCATCGCCCACACAGGACTTGCCTCACTAGCGGTAGATCTTCACGAAGTAGGCGATCTCCTTGCCCTTACAAACTCCTTGGTTCAACTCCACAATCTTGTCGGAGGCTCCCAAGTGACACCTAGCCAATCTAGGAGACACCACTCTCCAAGAAGTAACAAATGGTGTGTAGGTAATGAACTCCTTGCTCTTGTGCTTCAAATGATAGTCTCCCCAACACTCAACTCTCTCTCATAGGATTTGGATCTGGTGGAAAGAAGGTTTGAGTGGAAAGCAACTTGGGGAAAGCTAGAGATCAAGATTCATATGGTAGGAATGGAATATCTTGGCCTCAACACATGAGTAGGTAGTTCTCTCTCAGAAATAGGATGCTGGAAGTGTAGGCTTAGTCTGATGGCTCTCTCCACGAATGAAGAGGAGGTGGAGGGGTATATATAGCCTCCACACAAAATCCAACCGTTACACACAGTTTTCCAATCTCGGTGGGACCGAATCAACAAACTCGGTCGGACCGAAAAGGTAAACCTAGTGACCGTTAGAGATTTTCGGTGGGACTGACATGCAACTCGGTAGGACCGATATGGTTAGGGTTTGGGCAAAACGTAATCTCGGTGAGACCGATTACACAAACTCGGTGAGACCGAGTTTGGTAATAAGCTAACCAGAGAGTTGGTTAGGTAAACTTGGTGGGACCAATTTGCTCTTTCGGTGAGACCGAAAAGTTACAAAAAGGAAACGGAGAGTTTACACTGCAATCACGGTGGGACCGATTCGCTCTTTCGGTGAGACCGAAAAGTTACGAAAGGGAAACAGAGAGTTTGCAATCCCATCTCGGTGAGACCGAGATCCCTATCGGTAGAACCGAATTGCTAGGGTTTGGCAGTGGCTTATGACAAGTGAAACTCGGTGGCGCCGGATAGAAAGAATCGGTAGGACCGAGTTTGGCTTAGGGTTTAGGTCATATGTGGAAGTGCGAAAGTAGCTGAGGATTTTGGAGCATATCATTAAGCACATGAAGCAAGAGGCTCATTAAGCAACACCTAATCCCTCCTTGATAGTATTGGCTTTTCCTATGGACTCAATGTGATCTTGGATCACTAAAATGTGAAATGAAGAGTCTTGAGCTTGAAGCTTTAGCCAATCCTTTGTCCTTAGCATCTTGAAGGAGTTCCCACAACCTTTAGTCCATGCCACTCCATTGTTGAACTTATCTGAAACATGCTAGATAGAAATGTTAGTCCAACAAGAGATATGTTGTCATCAATTATCAAAACCACCTAGGGAGCACTTGTGCTTTCAATTAGCCAAATATATACTGTCGGTATCGTCCAAACAATGCGTGCATGCGTGGTATCCCTTGTTTGTCTGTCCTGAAAGGTTACTGAGAGCAGGCCAATCATTGATGGTCACGAACAGCAACGCCTTTAGGTCAAATTCTTCCCCCATGTGCTCATCCCACGCACGTACACCTGTTCCATTCGACAGTTGTAAGAGTTCTTCAACTAATGGCCTTAGGTACACATCAATGTCGTTGCCGGGTTGCTTAGGGCCTTGGATGAGCACTGGCATCATAATGAACTTCCGCTTCATGCACAACCAAGGAGGAAGGTTATACAAACATAGAGTCACAGGCCAGGTGCTATGGTTGCTGCTCTGCTCCCCAAAAGGATTAATGCCATCTGTGCTTAGACCAAACCATACGTTCCTTGCATCATCTGCAAACTCCTTCCCATACTTTCTTTCGATTTTTCTCCACTGCGACACGTCAGCGGGTACTCTCAACTTTCCGTCTTTCTTATGGTCTTCTCTGTGCCATCACATCGCCTTGGCATGCTCTTTGTTTTGGAACAAACATTTCAACTGTGGTATTATAGGAGCATACCACATCACCTTGGCAGGAATCTTCTTCCCGGGGCGCTCGCCCTCGGCATCACCAGGGTCATCGCGGCTGATCTTATAGCGCAATGCACCGCATACCGGGCAAGCGTTCAAATCCTCGTACTCACCGCGGTAGAGGATGCAATCATTAGGGCATGCATGTATCTTCTGCACCTCTAACCCTAGAGAGTAGACAACCTTCTTTGCTTCGTATGTATTCTCGGGCAATTCGTTGTCCTTTGGAAGCATATTCTTTATCATTACCAGCAACTTTCCAAATCCCTTGTTAGATACACCATTCTCTGCCTTCCATTGTAGCAATTCCAGTGTGGTGCCCAGCTTTTTCTTGTCACCTACGCAATTCGGGTACAACAATTTTTTGTGATCCTCTAACATGCGCTGCAACTTCTTCTTCTCCAAATCACTTGCGCAGTTTCTCTTTGCATTGGCAATGGCCCGACCTAGATCATCAACGGCTCATCCGATGCCTCTTCTTCAGCTTCTTCCCGCATTGTCGGCTCAGCTTCTTCCCGCATTACCGGCTCAGCTTCTTCCCTCATTGTTGTATCATCGTATTCAGGGAACCCATGGCCAGGATAGCTGTCGTCGTCCTCTTCTTCTTCATTGTCTTCCATCATAACCCCTCTTTCTCCATGCTTGGTCCAAACATTATAGTGGGGCATGAAACCGGACTCAAACAGGTGGACGTGAATTGTTCTTGACGTAGAGTAATTGTGACCATCCTTACAGCCAGCACATGGACAAGGCATAAAACCATCCGCCCGCTTGTTTACCTCAGCCGCAAGCAGAAAAGTACGCACGCCATTAATGAACTCGGGAGAGCATGGGTCATCGTACATCCATTGCCGGCTCATCTTCAATACACAGCACCGAAAACACCAAATTAATACAATACATAAAGTTCATACATAAAGATCATACAACACTTAAATGCAATAAACAAATAACTCTCTAGCTAAAGAATTTAAATGCAACAACAAATGCGATCAATATCGCAACTAAGGTAACAATTGATCCAACAGCATAATGATGCCAAGCTTCACTATGAATGGCATATTTTCTAATCTTTCTAATCTTCAAGCACATTTCTCCATCTTAATCTTGTGATCATCGACGACATCGGCAACATGCAACTCCAATTCCATCTTCTCCCCCTCAATTCTTTTCAATCTTTCCTTCAAATCCTAGTTTTCTCTTTCAACTAAATTTAACCTCTCAACAATAGGGTCGGTTGGAATTTCCGGTTCAACTACCTCCTACATACAAATATCTATGTCAACTTGATGGGCATAATTTATCATAAACACGCAATGCAATGAATAGTTTTAAAAGAGAATATACCACATCCGAATCATAACCCGGACGAGGGCCGACGGGGACGGATATCAAAACCATGGCACTATGTATAACAAACAACGTATGGGTAAGATAATTATATGAGTAACTATATATCCAAATCACACAAACATCAATTTTTTATATAAAACTTCATGAACAAGAGGCTCACCACAAGGTGGTGCCGGCGACGGGACGTTGCGGGCGATCGACGGTGGTTACGATGGAGATTTAGAAGGCACTAAGTAAACCACACATACATATGCAAACTAAGTGTTATTTTTGACCTCAAATTCCATATAAATCAAATACTGGCACATATATATATAATTCCTCCCAAATTACTAAACTCAAAAATCAATCACTATATAAAGCATTGCACGAGCTAATCTAGCAATGAGAGATGAAAGGACAAAGTTGCTAACCTTTGTGACCATTTGAATGGATGGGGGCCTTCAAATCTTGACAAATTTTGGGCAAAATGTGTGATGAGCTTGAGAGGAAGAGGGAAAAGAACAGAGAGGAGAGGGGAAAGGGGAAGAACAGAGCGAGCTCGGGTGGATGAAGGGTCTATGTAGGACGACCTTTAGTACCGGTTCGTGATACGACCCGGTACTAAAGGTGCTGGAGGGGCCCCAGACTGACAACATCCTGCCACCACTCACTTTAGTACCGGTTCGTGGCACGAACCGGTGCTAAAGCTTCACCATGAACCGGTACTAATGATGTCCGCCCGCCTAGCCGTTGGAACCGGCACTAATGGACACATTAGTGCCGGCTCAAATTCAAACCGGCACTAATGTGCTTCACATTTGACCCTTTTTCTACTAGTGGGGGAGGGGGGGTTGGATGAACAGTGAGAGGTGGGGTTGCCTCTAGATGAACAGGACCCCTATGGTGTGGAGGGCTGGATGAACAGTAGATGGTGGAGGGGTGCCCGTGGAGGGGTGGTTGAACAGGACCCTGTGGTGTGGAGGGCTGGATGAACAGTAGACGGTGGAGGGGTGGTTGAACAGTAGCCGGTGGAGTAGCACGTGGTGGAGGCTGGATGAACAGGAGCCCGTGGAGGCTGGAGGAGGTCGACGGTAGCCCGTGGAGGCTGGAGGAGGTCGACGGTGGAGATGAACAGTATCCCGTGGAGTCCCGTTGTAACGCCCCGAGACCGTCGCGCCAGGTGTCTTCCAGTGATTCGCCATCGTTGCCATGTCTTTTGCTTGCGTGTTGCATTTCATCATGTCATCATGTGCATTGCATCATCATGTTTTAAAACTTGCATCCATCCGAGTTCCCCCAGTTCCGTCCGTTGTCCGTTCTGAGCCCAGACACACTTGCACGCGCCCGCGGCACGTCCGAAATATTATTTTTATAAGTGGCCAGAAGATGTTCTCGGAATGGGTTGAAAGTTGGCATGCGGTGTTGGTTTGTTGTCAGTAGACCGCCTGCCAAGTTTCATCGCATTCGGAGTCCGCTTGACGCCCCAACGGATAACTATAGCGACATTATAGTCGGTCAAACATGGACGTTTTCGGTCTCCGGAAACAGTCGCCGGGCCTCTAACTCTCTTCTCTCCTCTCTGTCCGAGGCCTCCTGCACAACCCACACGCTTCAACCTACCCCTCCTCGTGTCCGGAGCCGTCGGATCACGATCGGAGGCTCCGAAAACCCCCCTAAACCCCCTAACCCTAGAACCTGCCCTATATAAACCACCTCCCCTTCCATTTTGGGCAGCTACCTACCCCTCCTCCTAAAATTCTGTGCTCCTAATCATCAGCCGCCGCCTCCACCTCGTTTTCCGCAGCCACCCTCTCCCCCGCCGCCACTTGGTACCTCCTCCTCCACCACCAGCCGCCATGGCCCATGAAGCCCATCCGGGGGCCGCCCAGGCCCGGATCTCTCCACCGTCGCCTGTATGCCGCTCCTGAGATGTCCCGCTCATTCTGGATCGGGAGAGCCTCCTGAGCTCCTCCCGCTCGATCTGGAGCATCCCCGCGCCGGCCGAGCCTCCTCCTCCTTACCTCGTCGCCGGTGAGTGCCGTCGTCGGACAAGCCGCCAGGCCAGTACCCTGCCGCCCTGCGCCTTCCCTGACCGTCTCCCTCTCCTCCTCCCTCTAACCTCTCTCTCTCTCTCCCACCATGTTCAGGGTCCCCCATGGCCGCCGGATCTAGGTGCCCCGCCGTCGTCCTGCTCGTTTCCGGCCTCCCTTGCCGCTGCCTCGCCCGGATCGAGTTCCGGTTCGTTCCATGCTTCAGGAACGAGAGGACGAGGCGCCCGTTCGCCCGCGCCTCGCGTTGACCGCGCCTTCGCCAAGTCCAGCACCAGCTCGTGCTTGGGCCACCTCCCATTCGTTCGTTGACCACAGGCCCAGCCAGCGCCAGGAGGGCCCAGCTTCCTCCGCGGCCTGCCCGCACCGCGCCTGCGCCGAGGCCCAGCCGCCTACCTTGTCCAGCCCAGCACCGACGGGCCAAGGCCCATGGGTGAGGCCACACCGCAGCGCCCCTCCTCTATTTTTTTTCCTCCTGTTGGGACAACTTGTTTTGGCCCGTTTCTATTTTTTCCTGGCTAGCGGATTTAGCTATTTTCCCAGAGAGTGCCAGTTTTGCAGAATAGCCCCTAAACTTCATGCATTTAATAACTTCTCAACCGTGCATCGGATCTAAATAAGTTACATATGAAACTTGCTTAGAATGTTGTCTAGTTTCATAATATCCAACTTTCACCCATGTTTAAAATGTTTAAAATGCTATTTGGTTAAATTTGCTCCTATGCCGTGTTAAAATGCTTTTATTCATAACTAAATAACCATAACTCAGAATTTGATAAACTTTATATGTAAATGGGGTAGAATTTTGCCTAGTTTAACATGGTGGCATCTCTTTGCATGTTTAACAACCCTAAAATTGTGTTTAGGGCAGAACAGTTCCAAACCTAATATATGCATATGGGGCTTTACCGGAATTGTTGTTCGTTTCTTCCGGCCTCATTTAAACTTGCCTAGATAGATAGTTTCATTATGCTTCACCTCTTGCCATGCTAACAACATTTAACATTGTTGGGTACATAAACGAGATCAAACTAAATAACTTGAACATGGTGTTTCGTCAATATGCAACGGAGTTGCATATTGAGCTCCACTTAGTTTGTAGGATTGTTTGTGCACTTTGCCATGCCATGCTTCATTAAACCGGACATGAATCATACTTGATTGTGCATCATGCCTTGTTCATGTCGTGGTTGTTTACTATGTTGTTTGCTTCTTTCCGGTGTTGCTTCTTCGGGTTGGTTCCAATAATGTCGTGTTGTGAGGATTCATTCGACTACGTCCGTTTGTCTTCTTCATGGACTCATTCTTCTTCCTTGCGGGATTTCAGGCAAGATGACCATACCCTCGAAATCACTTCTATCTTTGCTTGCTAGTTGCTCGCTCTTTTGCTATGCCTATGCTACGATGCCTACCACTTGCTTATCATGCCTCCCATATTGTTGAACCAAGCCTCTAACCCACCTTGTCCTAGCAAACCGTTGTTTGGCTATGTTACCGCTTTGCTCAGCCCCACTTATAGCATTGTTAGTTGCAGGTGAAGATTGAAGCTTGTTCCTTGTTGGAACATGGAGATCGTTCCTTGTTGGAACATTGCTTACTTGTTGGGATATCACAATATCTATTATTTAATTAATGCATCTATATACTTGGTAAAGGGTGGAAGGCTCGGCCTTTTGCCTAGTGTTTTGTTCCACTCTTGCCGCCCTAGTTTCCGTCATATCGGTGTTATGTTCCCGGATTTTGCGTTCCTTACGCGGTTGGGTAATAATGGGAACCCCTTGACAAATCGCCTTGAATAAAACTCCTCCAGCAATGCCCAACCTTGGTTTTACCATTTGCACTAACAACCTACCACCTTCCCTTGGGTTCTGCAGACTCAAGGGTCATCTTTATTTTAGCCCCCCGGGGCCAGTGCTCCTCTGAGTGTTGGTCCGACCGAGCAGACTGCGGGGCCACCTCGAGGCAACTTGAGGTTTGGTTTTACTCGTAGGATGTCTCATCTGAGTGTGCCCTCAGAACGAGATATGTGCAGCTCCTATCGGGATTTGTCGGCACATTCGGGCGGTGTTGCTGGATTTGTTTTAACTTGTCGAAGTTGTCTTGTAGAACCGGGATACCGAGTCTGATTGGAATGTCTCGGGAGAAGGTATATCCTTCGTTGACCGTGAGAGCTTGTCATGGGCTAAGTTGGGACTCCCCTGTAGGGATTTCAACTTTCGAAAGCCGTGCCCGCGGTTATGGGCAGATGGGAATTTGTTAACATCCGGTTGTAGAAAACCTGAAGTTGACCTTAATTAAAATGCATCAACCGCGTGTGTAACCGTGATGGTCTCTTTCCGGCGGAGTCCGGGAAGTGAACACGGTGTTGGAGTTATGCTTGACGTAGGTTGTTCTAGGATCACTTCTTGATCATACTTTTATCGACCGTGCTTTGCCTTCTCTTCTCGCTCTCATTTGCATATGTTAGCCACCATATATGCTAGTCGCTTGCTGCAGCTCCACATATTACCTTGCCTTACCCATAAGCTTAAATAGTCTTGATCGCGAGGGTGCGAGATTGCTGAGTCCCCGTGGCTCACAGATTACTTCAACAACCAGCTTGCAGGTGCCGATGAGTCCGTGCAGATGACGCAACCAAGCTCAGGAGGAGCTCGATGAAGATCTTGTCCTTTGTGTTGTTTCGTTCTAGTTGATCAGTAGTGGAGCCCAGTTAGGGTCGATCGGGGACCTTGTCGCTTTTGGGGTTCTTCTTTTATTTTGGTTCCGTAGTCGGACCTTGATTGTAGTTGGATGTTGTAATGCTTTATTCATGTAATTGTGTGAAGTGGCGAGTGTAAGCCAACTATGTATCTCTTTCCCTTATGTATTACAAGGGTTGTGTGAAGATTACCTCACTTGCGACATTGCTTTCAATGCGGTTATGCCTCTAAGTCGTGCTTCGACACGTGGGAGATATAGCCGCATCGAGGGCGTTACACCCGTTTTGCGGTACGCCATACCCCTCCCGATGAACAGGACCCCCGTTTCGACCGTAGGAGGTCTGTTTCGTCCGTTTTGCGGTATGCCACACCCCTCCCGATCAACAGGACCCCCGTTTCGACCGTAGGAGGCCCGTTTCCTCTGTTTTGCGGTACGTCACACCCTTCCCGATCAACAGGACCCCTGTTTCGACCATAGGAGGTCCGTTTCGTCCGTTTTGCGGTACGCCAGACCCCTCCTGATGAACAGGATCCTGTTTCGAACGTGGCCGGTCAAACACAAGGCCGTTTCCTCTGTTCTGCGGTACGCCAGGCCTCGTTTCCATCGCCTGTTCCGTCCAAGCCCTCCCGATGAACACGACCACGCATTCCATTCCGACCCAGCCGGTTGGCTCCCACGCGTTCCGTTGCCTCCCAATGAACACGACGCATTCCGTTGCCTCCCCATGAACACGACGCATTCCGTTGCCTCCCCATGAACACGACGATGACGCTGTTTCTCCGTTCTGACCCAGCCATGTCAACGAGCCCTCGCCGTATGTATGCACGAGTAGGCGTTCGAGACCCCGCCCGTATGTACACATACGTGGCCGTATTTTCTTTCTTGCACCCTGGCCGTTGTACGTACGTGTACATGCTACGTGCGCGCCTCTACTACGACACGTGCGCGCCTCTACATCCACCAGTATATATGTACGTACATGTTCGCGACCAGAATGACAACGCTACGTACGCTTCGACCAGGTGGGTCCTGACTGTCAGGCACTTCCTTGCGTGCGAAGATGTAGCTGGTGGGTCCCAGCAGTCAGGGGGCGAATCGTTTTGGTTTTTTTGCCCGGACGCACTTCCTTGTGTGCGAAGGTGTAGCTGGTGGGTCCTAGCAGTCAGGGGGGAAACGGTTTTTTCACGAAATATGGTGGCCCGTCCGGTGGATCCCCGCTGTCAGGTGGAGGAATAATTGTTTTGCGCGTAATAAGGAGGCACTTCCTTGCCGCGGCCGTGGACCCAGCTGTCAGCATCTCCACGCATAATACTCTTCCGATATAAGTCGGTCGGTGACCACATTGACCACGCCGCGCCGAGAGCACCACGGCGGTGGACGACGGCGAGGCCTAGGAAGGGGACGACACAAAGGCAAGGAAGACTCGGCAGTTGTTTCCCACACGGAGGGGAGTACGACTGTACGAGGGTTTACTGGTTCGTCTGCCGTCGCCAGAGAATAACAGCAGGTGTGGGTGAGTAGAGGGATGGCTAGGCCAGCGATGGGAGTACGGTGGGGCGGTGAGGCCTGCATGGTAGCACAGCCGGCCGCGAGGAGGAGGGAGCAGGCAGTCCCGCCGGCACTTGTTTGAGCGGCTGGAGCAGGAAGAGCAGAGATTGAAGAAGCACGATGGCCGTTGGATGGACATCCAACAGTCAGTGCTTGTGCGTCAACCTTTTTTTAGGAAAGCCTCAAATCTGTGGAAAACAGCATATAACCCATCTGCCATTATTTATAATAATTTATAGCCCATTTGCTAATTCTTAACGTTTTTTTGGAGCCCATATTCTTTTGGTTAGCATTACAGCCCATATTGTGGCCATGGTTAAAAAATTATACGAATTTTTGCATATTTCGGTGCGGTCCAAACTGTTTTTAATACCGAAATTTCGACTCACATTCAAACTGATTTTAAAAATAAATGTATATCAATATAAAATCCAACAAATTCTCCACGCATAAAAATTAATGTAATTTAAAATCTTGAAATGAAAAAAAAGATATTTGAAACTAATTGTCGGTTTGATGTGTTTTAAAAATGTACAACCCATTTCTCATTACTGATGGGCCATTTTCTCGGCCAGCCGAATGAAAGCTCTCCTCGTCTTGAAAGATTTGCAGCCCAACATGCCTGACAAAGCGACTTACTTGGCAAATCACAAAAAAACTGGGCTGTGGCCAAGGACCCAGCCGTCAGCCTCTCCACGTACAGTACTCTTCCGATGGAAGTCGTTCCTTGACCACGTTGACCACGCCGCGTGGAGAGCACCACGGCGGTGGACGACGACGAGGCCTAGGAAGGGGATGACACGGAGCCGGGGAAGACATGCTAGTGGAAGCCCGCGCGGAGAGGAGTACGAGGGTTCACTGGTTCGGCTGCGGTATAAGGCTGCCGTCGCCGCAGGGCCTGGCCAGTGGTGGGAATAGTAGGAGCGGTGAGGCCTCTGCGGCAGCGCAGCCGGCCACGGGAGGCAGGAGCATGCGGCACGACCGGCGCTGCTTTGGGTGGCTGGAGCAAGAAGACTAGAGGTTGAAGAAGCACTACGGCCGTTGGATGGACATCATATGGTCACTGGAGCTAGAATCGTTCATATTTACTAAGTTGACAAAGCCCTTCGTCCCCGTCAACTTAGTGGGCCCACAAGTCAGCCTCCCACCAAGGTGGGTCCCAGCTAGCCGGGGGAGTATTCATTTTTTTGTGCGTAATAAGGAGGCACTTCTGGTGGGTCCGAGCTAACAGCGGGGAGGGGGGACATTTTTTTCGCGAAATACGGTGGCCCGTCCGATGGGTCCCAGCAGTCAGTGGGAAACGATTTTTTTTGCAAAATACTGGTGGCCCGTCCGGTGGGTCCCCGCTGTCAGGTGGAGGAATAATTATTTTCCGCATAATAAGGAGGCACTTCCTTGCGGCTGCCGTGGACCCAACTATCGGCCTCTCCACGTACAGTACTCTTCCGATGGAAGTCGGTCATTGACCACATTGACCACGCCGCGCTGAGAGCACCACGGCCATGGACGACGGCGAGGACTAGGAAGGGGACGACGCAGAGCCGGGCAAGACGCGGCAGTGGATGCCCACGCGGAGAGGAGTACGAGCGTTCACTGGTTCGGCTACGGTGTGAGGCTGCCGTCGCCGCAGAATAACAAGGGGTGTGGGTGAGTGGAGGGATGGCCTGGCCAGCGGTGGGAGTATTATGGGGGCGGTGAGGCCTCCGCGGCAGCACAGCCCGCCACGGGAGGCAGGAGCAGGCGACACGACCGGCGCTGCTTTGGGCGGCTGGACTAAGAAGACCAGAGGTTGAAGAAGCACTACGGCCATTGGATGGACATCGTACGGTCATTGAAGCTAGAATCGTTTATATTGACTAAGTTGACAAAGCCCTTGGTACGCTCCAACTTAGTAGGCCCATAGGTCAGCCTCTGAAACGGTGCGCCCCATATGTCAGGGGGAGGAATCATTTCTTGGGCGGCCGAAGCTAAGAATATCCGAGATTGAAGAAGAAGCACGACATCCGTTGGATAGACATCCAACGGCCACTGCTGCTAGAACCGTGTGTTGACTATAATAAGTTGACAAAGCCTTGCATACGCGTCAACTTATTTTTTAGGGTACACGTCGCTTAGTAGGCCCACAAGTGTGTGGCAGAGAACTTATAGCCCATTTGCGTTTTGTAAGAATGTACAACCCATTTTTGAACTCTAATGGAATTTACAACAGCCCATTTACAGTTTGTTAAAAGTACAAACCATTTTCTAACTAGGACAACGATTAATAATTTCAACCAACCGTTGAAGACAGAATTCAATAACATTTCCCACATTTTGATGGGATCTGAAATATTTTTATCCCGAAATTTCTAGTCAGATTAAATATAAATTTGTATTAAGTAAAAATCCAACGAAACATTGCGCGTGCAACAATGAAAATTTAAGATTTTCAAAATCCATAAATAATATTTTATAAACTAATTTCGTGTTTGGTGCATTTTTGATAGTTACTGCCCAGTTTTTATAATTACATCCCATTTATTATTTTTAAAGCCCATTTTCCTGTTAAGCCTAATGCATCCGTCCTAGGAAAGATTTGCAGCCCAGCGGGGCGGAGAATAACAAGTTGACCTTGCCTGGGTATTCCTCAAAAAGACGTATAGCTGGGCTAGCCATTTTCATCTTGAAAAATTTAGTATCTGGGCTGGATATCTGGACTGGGCTACAGGGGCCACAACCCGCCCGTTAATACCATGCTCTCCTCTGAACAACAACGAAATCATCGCCAAGAAAAACTCTGCAGTGCTCACGCCTCAAAAACACAAATACTGCTTGAGCTGCTTGGTCCCAGCTGTCGGCCGCACCTTGTGCAATTCTCTCGTTTATATTGACTACATAGGTTGACAATGGTGTGGGACCGTGATGTCAGGAAATCAGGAGAAAGCAAAAGAAATATAGTTGTACATAATAAGGAGGCACTTGCGTACGTACGGCTATGGCCCTAGTGGGCCCCTAGTGTCATCCAGTCAAAATAAAGTCATCTCCTGAATCCTCATGTTCGTTGACGATGTTAACAATGCTCGGCGCCACGGCGAGCACAACAACTCGAAGTACAACGGAGAGGGCCTCACGGGCCCTACGGATGGTCTGATACAGCGCTCGCTGCTCATTCAGGAAGCCAGGATCATCGGACACCTATGAGCACCTTCGAGAAACTGAGACGGCATGAAACGGTAAGGCCGCGCTTGCGAGCTCTGGTTTATTTCAAACCTGTATTAACATACAAGTGTAATTTACTCGTCATCGGAAACAACGCGTAAAATACAGGCGTAATGAAACCGAGGGCCCGAGGTGTGTAAGTAAAACCGGTGGGTTATGCGTGTAATTTGAGAGACCAGTGTATATTTTACGAGCACTGCTATATGTACGACATTACCAGACGATACATGCACGACGTGCGTATCATGCCATCCATGGGCAAGGCTGAAACAATAGCTAACGGCTGGATTAGCAATCGTCCGAGTGTCGTTCAGCATTTTTATCGTGTGTGAAGTACTTCCGATATTTTACAAGTCGAAATGGACCAACCAAGCGCCTTCGCCCGAGACCATATGCTTTAATTTACAAGCGTCAGTTTTACAAGAGGTTTTGGTTGGAAAACGACGATCCAATCATGCCCTAACATCATGAGTTGGTCGTTAGATCATATGGTTTCACGTCTAACCTACCCGACTTGTTGTATAGGCTATGAATGAAACATTAGACGATGAACTTCTTAAGCACGGAAACAACAGAAGAGGATGATCTTCTTAACAAGCAAATCACTGGCATTAGATTGACATGCAAAACAATATGAAGCATTATTCTCAGGAGGCACGATGAACAGCTCGTGATGCCGCATGCCACAACATTCCAATCTCAACTTTGCAATCAAACACAAGGCCTGGCATTACATAGACAATATTTAGAACAAACTCTTAAGACAAGAATATCTCAGCAGAGTAACTATTTACTTCTAAAATGAACACAGGAATAGGAAAAACACTCGACGATGCTCACAGCAAGGGCGTCCCACTCAAAAATATCAAATGCATGTCTTCTGGCTAACATCAATGAGCAAATTTTGACAAGGTTTTCCAATTCCAATATATTAAACTAACGTCTTCTTGCTAACATCAATAATTAAACTTTGACAAGATTTTCCCATTCAAAATATGTAATGCCTATGATCGTGGAGTCCTGTCGTAGCTTCTTGTACTTGTTTTGCCCAGGGCACTCCACGTGTTGTTAAATTGCCAATGGTCTCTGCAGACTAGTCATGTCACAGGTGTCTAATAATACTCTGTAAAGATTCTCGGTCATTCCTTCTGTAATGTAGCGCAAATAGTGACTGCTTCTTTCTGCAAAGTGGAACGACCAACTGGACCCAGTAATGCAGCAGTTTTCCTTACACATTGGCTCCTTTTGTGCAGTTCAACTAAAATCGAAGTCGGAATAAAACCAAGCTTTAATTTTGATATCCCTGTAAGCAACAATAGGTATAAGGGAAACAATTACTGAGAAATAACGGTTGATGACTTGTACTCCCAGAAGAAAAGCATCTACTGATCTACATTATCTTAATGGGAAACAAAGCAGTAGAGTAGCAATTCTCCATCAGTGTGATTCATTCATATTGACTGAGACATTATCTTAACAATGCCTTGTTTCAACATGTATAAAGAATGACAAAGCAGAAAAGTACCATTCTTAAAACAATGCAATTGATTCATTTTAACAGAGACATTATCTTAACAATACCTTGGTTAAACATGTAGAAAGAACTACAAAGCAGGATAGTACCATTCCTAACAAGTGTTGCAGTTTTGAACTAAGATTCAGTAGTTAATTAATTCTGAGAGTGGCATTGCTTAATTTTACCAGCGGCATTAGATTAACGAAAAGCATAAACAGTTCCAGGGGAGAGTGGGCGCAACAACAGTATGTGCTTCCATCTACTTATAAAGGGGGTGATGCAGAGTTTGTTGTAACAAAGCAACAAGCATCATGTCTGGGTTGGTCCCATTTTTGTTCACTACTTAATGGGAAAAGACAACAATACAATAGCTTCAATTCAACATTTATTTAAAACAGTACCAATACAAGTAGCACAACATCTCAAAGCACATTGCACAATCATGTGGATGAAAGCCTGTTCTGACCTTTCATGAGACGGACAAGATAAAATACGAATCTGCCAACATGAATAGGAAATCCAATCTCGTTTTGTGCAGTTGCACTGAAATCAAGCAAAGTGTTTCGCGTAGCGAAGCAAAATGTCGCAATACCAACAAGTTGAATAGATATCCCTATTTAAACAGAGGCAAAAAAGGAATCAATTACTGACTAATAAAGGAGGATCAAACATGCGGCCACAAAAATGGTAATCCCTCCAATCCCTAACAAATGTTGTAGTTTTGAAATAAGATTCAGTAGTTAATTCTGAGAGTGGCATCAATTACTGGCTTATAAAGGGGGTGATGCTGAATTTGGTGTAACAAAGCAACAAGCATCATGTCTGGGTTGGTCCCATTTTTGTTCACTACTTAATGGGAAAATACAGCAATACAATAGCTTCAATTTAACATTTATTTAAAATAGTACCAAAACAAGTAGCACAACATCTCAAAGGGCACATCATGTGGTTGAGACCAAGATTTGAAACAACTCGCCACGAAGACTGGAAACAAATCTCGATCTCCTTTTGTGCAGTTCCACCAAAATTAAGCAAAGTCACCGGTGTGACATTCAAGTTGAACTGCACAAAACACTCTTAAAACATAAGTGTTTTGAGTAGCGAAGCAAAATGTCGCAATAGCAACAAGTTGAATCGATACCCCTGTTTTAACAGAGGCAAAAAAGGAAACAATTACTTGCCGATAATGGAGGATGAAACAAACGGTGACAGAAAGAAGCATCTAACTTATCTTGGATAGAAAACAAAGTAGGACAGTAGCATTTCTAAAACGGTTGCATTGATTCATATTAACAGAGACATTCTCTTGAAACAACATTCATTAAAAATGTAATTTACTTTTAATAGTGGCATTGCTTCAATTTTCCGGCGGCATTCTTAGATTAACAACAGCAAAATAGCTGTATGGGACATGCCAGCACCATGTGCGTCCACACGTATAAATGGGTGATGCAGAGTATGTAGCCAAGCAGCATATATGCGCTGGTCCCATATTTGTTCTCTTTGAACCTTCTTCCTATGTGAGGGCAGCAAATCTAGTCCTGCACAAACTACCCGACCCCCCAGTTTCTTTCCCTTTTCAACAAAGAGATCGGTTCCTTACAGATGTGTGTATTGGGTTACCCCCCTTTTCCCTTTTCGACCTACAAAGCGGCTGGATAGCCAGTCTATACTACTTTCCGCCCCTCCTTTCCTCATTGAACCACGTCCTAGATTCTTGCTCTAGCCCACCGCACCCTTCTTTCCTCTTTGAACCAAGACCTGGATTCGACTACAGATCGAAAAAGATCCACATGCAGCTAGAGCAATGACAGTTTCAAAGAAACTTATACCTTAGGGTCGTCGGGATGTGGCAAGGCGTGCAGCGGGAGGCCGGATCTGCCCACGCTATGTAAGGCAGCGAGGAAGAAGGGGTCGGTGGCCCTCCCGCACAGGCGCTGGGTGAAAGAGAACATCGCAGCCGGCAGTGGATTGCCTCCCTCGCCGAAGGCGATAGAGTGAACGTTGCACGTCCTCCCCTTCCCGATGCGACGGGATACGGACGCCTCCTTCACCAGCTGTGAGGGGGGAGAGAGAGACAAGAGGCCAACACATTCTTGTTTAGATCTGGTGAAGATAGGGTGAGAGACTGTGAATATAGCAAACCCTAGCAAATGAACGCTGAGCCTCCAGCGTGTAACATATATGTAGTGCGGCGAGCGTGTGGAGAGTGCAAACCCTAGCGAACAAGCGTTGAGGCTCCCGCTTATATATATACTACCGTAGTACAGACTGAGCTCTGATGCCTTCACTGCACCTGCTTTTGGCTGTATGACAGGTGAGCCAGCCACATTTTGGGCCCACCTGTCATAAATCCAAAGGCAGGTGCACTAAGTCAATGAAGCTACATCCATATAGTACCCTCGTGTATACGACTAATATATAGTGGAGTGGTTTTCTTATTCTCTCCATAACAATCGTTTTAAATTGTGTAAGTATGAAACAAAACTCTTTATTTAATGTACAATGAAGAAAACTAGTACTACTTCCGATGAACTAACGACCCACACCCACGCGTCCTGGTCGCACTTCCTGTCCTTCACGTGTGGTACACTACCCTCCCTTAAGTGAACAACCACACATGCGCCAAATTATCGGAAACGTGTGAGAGTGTGTACAATTTTAATTTCAATTATCGGAAAGGTTTGAGAGTATTACAAAGTTTGACTTCAGTCAAATCTAATATGCATAGTAAATAAAAATGGAGGGCTACTACGTCCATCCAGGTTTTTAGTCCACACCATTTTTTAAATCAAAGTTAATAGCTGGACAAATAAAATTACAGGGGAGCTGGAGACAAAGTTGTGAGAAGGCTTAGAAATCAATACAAAACTTATGCTCTTAGTACCAACGTCGATACTTCTTTGAGGAAACATTTGGTTCATAGCCAATTGTGTGATAAAATTGCACCAACGTGAAAGACGACTGCATCTCCAACGCAACCAAGGTGAACTGACGAAGGATATCATCTTTGTGCATAACAAGCAAAGAGCACTGATGGAAGACAACTTGTTTTTCATTGAAAATCGTTCAGCTTCACCAGCCGATGCAACCATGAGGCGCAACCATGAGCATCGATAGGTCATCGTGGTGATGCATCATCCATTTGGCATCAAGTTTGGGTGAGGCACCTATGAAGTTCGACAAATCCTCACTGTGGTCTGTTTCTTCTCAGTAATCAAGCTCGAGGAAGGAAGAACCACGTGGCAGAGCACAGTGAGGCGGAACAACAATGGCCATCCAATTTTGTGCAGTTCCACTAAAATTGAGGAAGACATGCCCGGGTATGGAGACATGCATCGCTTTTTCCAAAAATATAAAAAAAGGGTTAGCAAAGACATCTCAATTGTCAATAAGAATTAATGAAAAGTACACCAACGAACAGAAGCATCATAATTATCTTGATGGGAACTAAACCAGTGATAGTACTACCACCATATGGACAATGACCGCACAACCACCATGTACTTTTTGTCGAAACAACATGTATGCCTCCACCGAGGCATAAATTAGGACAACTTTTCGAGTGGCAGTTCCTCTATAATAGTACTAGTAGGTGATGTTGGACCAGCCGACGAACCCTAGCTACTATGCATGGGGAGCTGGGGAGTAGTCGCATAGAAGAAAACCCGCACGCAGCGACCTGGGGAGCTGGGCCAGTACAAGAAGTTATACCTCAGGTGGGCGAGATGTCGTTTAGGCGGGCGGGCGGGATCTGCCAACATGACGGCAGCGAACAAGGGCGCGGAGGATCTTCGTCCGTGCCAGCGCCGGCTCCGAGAGGACGGTGCACATCGGCTTCCTCCGTCGCCGATGGCGACAACGTTAACGCTGCACCTCCTCACCTCCCGCAGCGGATGGGATTCGGCCGGATCTGTGACCACCGGTGAGGAGAGACATAGAGTGGACACTGTCATCTTGTTTTGATATGGAGAGGGTGAGAGAGCGAGATGCGAGAAACTCTATCAAACAAGAGTCTATGATGGAGTAAAAAAATCTCTCCATAGCAGTGGTTTTAAATAGAATACGCGTGTTCCCGAAAAAAGAAACGAAAACTGGTAGACAATTTCTTAAGGATCTGTCTAGGACACATCTATATGTGACATAGTTATGTCACATCTAAGTTGATGTCCACTCTGTTTGTGGTCTATTTTTTCCCTAGTTTTTTTGTCTCTTGTCGCTACATTATATACTTATGGGAGCTTAGATGTGATATCCTTAAATAACATCTAGATGTGAATTAGACAAAATGATTTTCTAACGTACCAAGAAAGAAAACTCGATCAAAAACACGCCCCCGCTTCTAGGTCGCGAGAGTCGTCGCGCACACACACATAGACATAGACATGCATATCCGTGTTTACGTAAAATTCCATTTCCATCTCCATCTCCAATCATATTTGTCCAACTAGCACATAATTTACGTTGTTAATTATATACGCAACAATATTAACGTACAACATCTCTTGTTTGCGCACGTCCGGACCGCTGCCACGGCCGGTCCTGACCAACCCAAACCCTCTTCATCACCCGCGCGTGCTTCCCGCCCGAAATGGTCAGTGCTGCATTCATGCATGGCCAGAGCGGACGCGACCTCTCACTGGCACCGGCATTGAAGCGGCGCGCCAGCTGAGAGAGCGTCGCCCGCGTCGCTTCCGGGTGCACGCGGCTGCTCCGCGTTCAAAGGTCACAATAGCCGGCTACAACATGCATGTAAAAAGTTCTTGGGAGTCCGTGCTACAGCTAGCTGTCCTCCCCCAACTTGTCAATCTCTTCCAGTAGTGCTAGTACTCCATGGCGCGATCCATCGACAAGCAGGCGGGAAAGTTATCGTATACTCGGTTTGTGGTGAGTGGCATGCCGAGCGACCGTGTGGGGTCGAGCCGTGGAGGAGGGTGAGACACGAACACGACAGACGTGATTTAAACGTTGGTTTTGCTCGATGACGCGATTCAACGAAACGAAACGTTGGTTTCTCTCCGTTTCCATTTTTTCTCCGAAAAAACGGAAACTTTCCACTCCATTTTCATTCCTATTCCAAGGTTGCCCCGTTACAACATTCCATAAAATACAAAGGAAAACTAACACGCATGCTGATGCATCTGAATGATTCACAAATCATAGCCAATATTTACTTCACAACTAAAGAAAAAAGTTGTGAGAGCATGTACGAAAGAAAAACTACTGATGGGGTCACTACGACTTAAACCCTAAACCCTAAACATGATTTAATTTTCTAGCCAGGTAGAACCTGTCGAAGGAAAGACGGCTGGCACCCTCAGATCATACGATGCTTTTGTGCAGTTCCACTAAAATCGACCCGAGCATCCCTGTGGCAAAGATATTGAAGAAGTGTGAGTAGAATAATAGTACTGGCACTAGTTCAAGGGACATAAACTCATCACAAGTAGAAGCTGGTAGAAGTAGAGAAAGATCAACATGGAGATGGAGCTACAGCAGTGGACCAAGCCGGCTCCAAAAGGAAGATGGACTACCTGGGACGTCGGGCTATTCTAGAAGGGCGGTTGGGACGCAGATCGGCCCATACCGCGGTGACCCCCGATTGGGACGCACCGACTGTGGGTTTTCTCCCTCGCCGATGTCGACCGCGTCTACGCAGAACATTGTTCCCTTCCCCCAGCTGCGGGATCCGGCCCGTTGTTCTATGCTTGTGAAGAGAGCAACCTAAGCAAGCAGGCGTGTAGCTTAGGCTCCTGCTAGTGTATATATAGTGGTTTTCTTTTTCTCTCCATATCAACCATTTTATGTTGCGTACGTGTCATTCAAGAGTGAAATGATGGTTGCTTCTTCCGACTAACTTACTGTGTGATTTGACTACTCCTTAGTGGCCCCTACACGTACTCCCCCTACGTATATGCAACAGTCACACGTACACATGGACGCAAAAACGCGTGTGACGCCCTAATGCATGCATGTCCGAGCACACGACGGAACACACACGGTCACGCTCAAGTGCTCAACCTACACGTGCATGCACACACATACTCAGTCAGGGTGAGCTTGTGACCGTATAAACACCGGAAAATATATATATTAAGCGCAATGAGCGTATTATGAAGTCCACTGACCGTATTTTACAAATATATAGTGACAGACAATGTATTTATCTCGTTTAAAATTAAGCCATATTAACCGGAGAGGAGGCAGTATGGACTAGCATTACTTTGTTGTGTCCCGTCAACTTGCCGAACGAGGAGAAGGTTGCAGGACGGGAGAAGCTTGCGCGCGGTGGCTCGCAGGACAAGGAGAAACTTTTGACTAATGTAAGCTCTCCCTCGCTCAGGCGGTGGACCTACAACATTTAATTCGGTGTCAGATTGCCAGAAGCATACACTATACTACTAGTGCTATTATTGTTCGACTTCCCAAATAGGCGAACAACCAAGCGCAAAGTTTACTAGTACTACTACTATAGTCTATAAAGGTATGTACTATACTAGTACTAGTACTAGTACTAGGAACCGGATGGAGGAGCGTCTGCACTCTTATTATAATTTTAAAATGTGATAAAGCAATTTTCAACACATTTGGTTCTCTTCGAGGGTTCTCGCATGTGATAATGGAAGTTGATTGCATGGAACACTCGCCAAAATTCTCACTTAATTCTGGCTCATATCCTGTTACAAATAGTAGCGCTCGGTAATATTTCCTTTTTTTTGTTATTCAACATGTAAAAAGGTCAGCAAACCTTGCGGCGCATCTTCGTGCGAACCGTGCTTGCTGCACTTTGAATGTGGCCGAGAGCTGGCTTGATGAAACACCTTGCTTCCTACTTCTTTTTTTGCTGGGTACCTCGCTTCCTAGTGACCAGTGTCTTGGCTGATCGTCCTAAGAATGCTTATATATGAATAAAGCTCTCTCATTTACCCGCAAAAAAGATTAAGCCATATTAACCGAAAAGGAGGGAGTATGGACTAGCACTACTTTTTGGTGTGTCCCGTCAACTCGCAGAACGAGGAGAAGCTTGCAGGACAAGGTGAAGCTCGCTTACGCCTTTTGACTAATGCAACCTACCCTCGGTGGACATGCATCAGTCCATTCGGTGTCAGATTTTCAGGGGCATACACTGTAGTACCCGACATGCGGAGTACCATCATTGTTCGACTTCACGAAGAGGCGAAGAGCCAAGCGCAATAGTACGAGTAGTACTACTACTAGAACCGCATGGTGGAGCGTCTGTACTCTTATTTTTTTCTCTCTGATAAAGTACACGTTTATTCCGGAGAAGGGCGGAAAACGGTAGCCCAACATGTAATGAATGATATCGATCAACCAACCATGCTCGAATATATCTTGGCCTTCGTGCGAGCCCGTCTGTGTGTTCTCGCTCCTCATCTCTCTCAAGGAACGACAGGTTGGCTCTTTGCCGTCAATTGAGATCGGTTTGCTCACACTCCTGTCCCACGTGTCAGTGATATGCCAAGAGGAGGTGCGTTGACCGAGTGGCCATACGCGTACTTGGTTTTGCACCTTCATACTACTCCTCCCTCCATCACAGTTTACAGGGCGCGCTTCATTATGATGCATTTCTCTCAATGCATTTCCACAACCAGAGATACTTTAGACGCGTTTGGTTTAATGCTCAATTAATTATGGCGTGGTAACCGCAATCAAGTCCACAATTTTCTCTCCATGTACTGTACTATTACGGAGTGGAGTAAGTGCATGCATGTGTGTACCCGGGGTTCCCTCTAGTAATAGATGACGTGCTATAACTACCAGTGCTATTTTTCAGGCCGATCGCTAGTCGCCTTGGTCCCATAGTTTTTTTTCTTTTTTCTGAAGCGCGTTGTATAAATAGTGACGGATGGAGTAGTATGAGCGGATTCAAAGAAGAGCGTATTGACGGTTGCTTCTTCAAAGCAACTTACAATGGGAAAGGTGGGGCTTATGATTTGACTGCTCATTACTCACTATTAATGCGGCGCAACGACCGGGCTGAGTCTCCCATGCGGTTGTGCACTACCCCCTCGGTTCTTAAATATACTCCGGAGTATTTGTCTTTCTAGAGATTTCAACGAGTGACTACTCAAATATTTGTCTTTTTAGAGATTTCAAATGGACTGGCACATACGGATGTATATAGACAATTTTTAGAGTGTAGATTCACTCATTTTGCTCCGTATGTAGTCACTTGTTGCAATCTCTAGAAAGACGAATAGAATATTTAGGAACGGAGGGAGTACACATACGAAGCAAAATGAGTGAATCTACACTCTAAAATATGCTCATTTGAAATTTGTAAAAAGACAAATATTTAGGAATGAAGGAGTATAATTTTGTGCATGGCACATGGACCCGGATGATGAAGAGGCTTCTGGCAATGCTATCAAGCTTCCATCATTTGTTTACATAATTGGCGTACTATACAAATAATTTTCCAGCGACATGAAATTGTACAATGGTGTGAGCTTTCAGCTTTTGTTTCGCGTGTCTTGCCATCGATGCTCTTTCGGAAACAATAAAAAACTAACTTCCTTGCTAATGCATGTCAATTATTAGCATATCAGAGCTAATAATTACATCACAACTGAAGACAGAGTTGTTAGAAGGTGTTAAATTAAAATTGATCCATGCTTTCATTGGCAGCAACGTCCCCCCAGCTCTGTCTAAATCAACAAGGCATGGGGTAAAAAAGTAGCTGTCTGGAGCATGCAACATTCCGATCATTTTGTGCAGTTCCACTAAAATAGAGATGAGCGTCCCTGTTCCAAAGATATTAAGTGTGATTACGATGATAGAGGACTGCTGATGAAACAATGAACACACAAATAGAAGCCGATCACCTTTGCAGTCTCTCTTAAGACTAACTAGTTGGAGAAGATTAGGCTCGGAGTTGGATGAGGAGGATAGAGCAAAACCAATCTCCCTTTGTGCAGTCGCACTGAAATGTAGAGACGTTGCCCGTGTGACATTTTAGTACAACTGCACAAAACACTCTTAAGAAAAAAGTGATTTGTGTAGTTCACCAAAAGGTCGCAATAGCAATGAGGTGAAATGGATAGCCCTGTTTGCAAAAAAGAGGTAGAAAGGAAACAATTACTGGCCAATAACAGTTGATGACACATGCGACGACAAAAAAGAAGCATATTCCTTGTCCTAAGGGAAGATAACAACATGGTTGTGTTTGTCTAAAACGGTGTGAGGACAAGAATGCAATATGGAAAGTATGCCGGACGAGCTATGTTTTGGGCAAAGAACTATGGAAGATCCACATGCAGCGACGTGGGAAGACGGGCAGTGGAGCAAGGCCGGAGGGGATACCTGGAGGTCATCGGGATGTAACTAGGTGAGCGACGGCGGGCGGAATCTGCGAGCAGGTGGCGTAGGCCCTGCCGCACTGGAGCTTGGTCAAGGAGAACGGCGTGTACCGCAGATCGGGACGTGCCGCCTCGGCGCCGTTGAACGGAGAAACGATGCACTTCCCCCCTTTCCCCTGGCGGACGGGATGCGGCCGGATCAGTGACCAATGGTGAGAGAGAGAGGCCACCGCATTCCCTTTCCCCCGACGGACGGGATGCGGCCGGATCAGTGACCAATGGTGAGAGAGAGAGAGAGGCCACCGCAGCCTTGTGTGAGATACTCTGAAGAGCGACAAACCAGGCAGGCAGGCTCCATTGTATATAGTGAGCGGACTACCTTTTTCTCCATAAAAATCATTTTATATTATGTGTACGTGCCATTGAGTGCTATAACTTTATTTAAAAATAACGCGGCAACGCGTCAAGTCGAACTTTGTTTCGTGCACACGTGGTACATGACCTCCCTAGGTAAACAACCACTACATGCGTTCAAATTAGCACGTGGGCTGCCATTTCGTAAAGAAATGAGCTCCACCGTGTACCTGCGCGGGTGTGGCTGGGCACGAAGCGTGAGTACGTGCACGGTGCACCTATTCTGTTCTTGTATACATACACCACCTACGTGGGGTTGTGTGAGAGAGATATAAACCTAGAGAGATATACTGTGTGGGTTCTTGAGGGTTTTGGGGGGGGGGGTCAATCAAAAAATGTAACATATGCAATGTGTGTGAAATAGAGTCCTGGATATAACATATATATAGAGGGGGCGATCCACGAGAAGAGAGTGGAGGTATCATCGGCTTGAGGTGTCCATAGAATCAAAGATAGGGATGATGTGTGTGTGTGTGTGCGCGCGCGATCGATAAAGAGTGCCATTGAATTTGTGTGTGCCCACATCAAAGATATAGAGTGGCTGGCCTATTGGAACGTGAGATGGGACATGTGCAGTTTGTCTCTGTGGCATGGATACCTACCTGCAGCGCTCGACTATCGGTGTGTGGTGGGGGAAGAGGGAGGCCCAATTAACTATAGAGGTACAATGGCTGGTATATGTGTGGAGGAGGAGAGAGGCCTACCTCATGTATTAAGGAGATCGATCTGCCTCATGTATTAAGGGAGATCGATCGGCATCCATGCATATGTGCGGGAGAGGAATAAGGTTGGGAGAGAGATAGAGCTAGAGTGTTGGAGGGGGTGGTAGTGGAGTTGCTTCTAACAAATGGTGGGATAGGCTGGCTAGACAAATGGAGGGCACGCCTGGAATATCAATAAGAGAGGAGATGGCTGCTTGTTGTCTGTGCACGTGCGTGTGGGAGACGGGTCAGGAGGCATGCACGAATGATAAGGGGGGACGATGTGGCTGTGGTAAGCAGACGTAACTACATAGGAAGATCAATCGCCCTTTGTTAGAGAAAGGAGAGACATAACTTGTGAGGTACGTCGATCGATGGGGGGGGTAGTTAAAGTCGATCTAGGTATATGTTGGGAGATCGATCGGCATACATCCATGTGTGTGTTAGAAGCAAATGAGGCATGAGGAGAAGGATAGAGAGAGGGATGCATGTAGGAGGTGGTACGAGAGGCATACTATATCGAAGGGGGAGGAGTGTGCAAGTACGAGAACGATGAAAAGAGTGGTGGGAGTGAGGCATGGACGGTGACAAGAGAAGAGGGGAAGCTTGTGTTTGTGCTAGGCACACCTGGCTAGAGAGGCATATCATTCAATGTGTGCCGTAAAGAAGGAGCTGGGGGGGCCTACACACACCGTGGGTGAACGACCTAAAGTGAAAAGATGAATTTGCACGATGGAGCTAGAGAATGTTGAGGGAGAGTGAGAGGGATGCGGGCGTGTGCATGCACAAGAGAAAGTTAGCGCTAGCTACAAAGATAAGAGGGTTGTGTGGGTGTAAAAGACGAATAGAGATCAGATATACTTCATTATAAAAAGCGAATTCGGATATTTGAAGAATTTATCATAGTGTTTCAAACCGACGCATGTGTGAATATATATAACGGTGATACACATGGTGTGGTTATGAACATGTTATATTACATTTAATATATTTTATCTCTACTCTTATAAAAACGGAGTTTTTGATGATGGTGTGCCTCCATCCTGCATTATAGGCCGTCCGATTTATATCTGGCGGATAGCAAGGAAACTATGATGGTTGAAGTTGGCAACAATCATGATTGTAGATTCTTATTGAAATAGAGAAACAAATTCAAATTTAGTTCGAATTGCAGCGGTAGTATAGACATTTGGAATGCACTAAAATATTGGTATGAGTAGGTTACATGCATTATACAGCAAGCGAAAAAAATTAATCGGACATAACATGGATTCATACTCCCTCCTTCCATCTATATAGGGCGTAATGAGATTTTAAGACCGCCTTTGACTATTGACAAGATTAATAGTACATGACATGCACAATGTGAAAATTATATCATTGAAAGAACCTTTCACAGACAGAATTAACGGCGTGCTTTGTGTAAGTTGCATGTCATATATCATTGCTCTAATATTTGGTCAAAGTTAGCATCAAAAAACGCATTAGGCCCTATATAGATGGAAGGAGGGAGTAGCTTTGAATAGCATTTGTATTAGTAAAACGGGGCAAGACTCTCTCTTTGTGTGGTGTGAATAGTTTTATTTTTTTCGTTTTCTTTTTGGTTGAGGGAAGTGCGAATTGATTTGATACATACAAGTACAATATTACTACACGTTAGGCTTGTCCCTAAAATTCAACCCGCGTCTTGTTATATCCCGAAAATTTAGATATCGTGCTCCCAAAACTGGCGCCTTCACAACCTGCGCCTTGCTATCCCGAAATTACAACACGAGCGAAAACTCCCTCCGGCTGCCAAATCCCGACACGCGATATCCCCCTTCTAACCCTGAGCCGAAAGGGCTGCTAGTTCAAAACGGTGGGGGGTACTTTTGTAACACACCCTACATTTTGGACAAGCGCGTCCCTAAGTCATGCTTCACCCCCTCCCATCGCCCCCTTTTCGCCATTCGAAATCCCAGGCTGCCATAACCTCTCTGCTCCAGCCACGAAACCCCACCCTCCTCCGTCCGCCACGTCACCGCTGCCCAGCCGGAGCCTCTTCCCCGACGACGTCGTCCACCGCAACAGCTCGATGTCCCTCGTCTACCTCCCCGGATGAGGATTCGTCGTCCATCTCGCCATCTCGCCGGTTCAGCCACCCCGTCCTCCACCTCCAAGGAGCTGCTCCGACGATCGCCTCGTCTATCGTGGCTGCTCCATCCCCACAGCGCCGCCTTAACCTGCTTCACCGGAACTGCAACATCCTTACCGACTCCTCGGACGAAGCCGAGGCCTACTCGGTGCCACCAAAGAGGTTGTACACTCATCACATCGCACCTTCTGCTTAACTCGACCTCCCGGCGCCGACGGTGCTCCATCCCGCACCCCCATGGAGTGGCTACCTTGAAGACGGCGCCGCGGGCGACATCTCCATGGCGGCTCTCCCCCAGTGCGAGGCCCCTTCGGCGGCGGCGTCCATACCAACCGGATCTACTACTGCTGCTCCTGCCCTCGCTCGATCGCTCGCTCTCCCCCTCGCTCATGCTGCTGCTTTGCTCCGATTAAGCCACACTTCAGTCGACTGAATCAACTTTTGGGTCTGTCGATTTTCAGGGGTTGGGGGGCTCGCCGGAGTTAAGGAAGAACCACCCGCAGCGGGCACGGGGGCTCACCGGAGAGGTACCCCACTATCTATCTTAGGGTTCAGGGTGGGGGTGAGGGGCCTAGAGGGCTGGCCGGGGCGGCGGTGGCGAGTTGTTTCGGGGCGGCGAGGCAGCGCTGGGGCCGGCGGTTCAGCCGGTGGTGGCTGGCGGCTCAGGGAGGTGCTGGTTGAAGATGAACTGCAGGCCCTCCCTAAACTACATGTCAAGTGCCTCTCTGCTACCATTGCGTTCAGTTTCGATAGTAGCATTCAGATTCCACAGTAAATTTCAGTTTCGACAGTTAAGTTCAGAGTCAACAGTTTTTACCTCATCTGTTGTAGTCAGGTGGTTTTTGGTGATGTTAATTTTACATCCATTTTACATCATCTATTGGAGATGCTATTAGAATCCCACTTGAGATTGACGATGTCTGTCTTGTGCTGCTTCAGCCTTGACGTCTTATGGCTCACCGGAGCTGCTCCAACGACAGAACGATCCATCACAACAGAGCAGTGCCCTGGACGCCGTCTACAGATTCCTCAGATCTTCCTCCACACCTCCGACATCCACCTCTGCCTCAACTGCTTCAGCGACCAACCCAATGATGCTGAGGTCGACACGGCTATGGCAAAGAGGTTGTACACTTGTTGCATCACTTATTACTATACATTCACGTCGATCCATTAGGGCTATTTTGGTTCAACGGAAAAACGTCGATCCACTGGTTGTTACCATCACTCTAAATTTCTGCATGCTCTCCTTACATAATCTCACCATATTTTTTTTGTATGCATGTCAGATATTGTACACAGTCATGCTGAACATGTAGAGAAAAAGAGAAGAGTTTTGCGCGGCAATACAATTTCATGCAGACATCGCTCCATGGTGGGTTCAATGGCAAACCCTCCCCACCCCTCTCCAGATTGTAATCCAAAGGAAGATATCTATTCTAAGGAGGATTCAGACACCGCTGACCACTCCTATTTACCCCCCAAGGTGTTTGCTCTACCTTGGCATGATGATGTTAGTCATATCATGCATATATTGCCTTGCAGTGCCTACTTTTGACATCATATATGTCATCTGCTTAGTTTAGACATGTTCTGTAATGCCACATGTTTAGTTTCTATATCATATATGGGAATTATGCAGTCTCATGTCTTTTAGCCAGCCATAATATATGTGAAATGTGCAATGCCATCCTATTTAACCAGGCATCATATATTTGAATGATATCTTGCCCATCCTTTTCTTCATTACATTTCCATTTGTCGAAAATGTTTGTACATTAAACTACTCTTCCTGTGAATCCGCCATTTGGGTGGGAGATGGAAAAATCTGGAGTGAAAACAAGGCCTTCAGAGCAGACAGTGCTACCTGTCGAAGCAGATCTCTTGTTGGGTCCCGATAGCTCCTCAGAGATGGATTCAGAGACAGATGACCAGTCATATTCCCCCACTGAGGTGTATGCTCTAACTTGGCACGGTTATACTGCTCATATCATGCATATGATGTCTTGCATTGCATAGTTTAGACATCATATACACAATATTCAACACCATGTTCTTAGTTCAGACATCATATCGAATGCCCTCTGTTTAGCATATAAATCACATATGTGAATTAAATGATGCGATCCTGATTACTTAGATAACATGCAGGTGAATTATGTCATGCGATCCTGTTTAGTTATTCATCATATCTTTGAATTATGTTATGCTATGCTATCCAGTTTAGATAGACATCATATATGTGAAATTATGTCATGCTATCCATTTTAGTTAAACAATATACATATCAACTATTTAATGCCCTCTTTTTTCCACACTATCTATTGCATCTGTCTCTCATACAATGTCTGTACATTCAACTATGTTTCCTGTTTATCAGCCATTTGGATTGGAGCGGGTGATGCCAGTATCTAGCGGACTAAAAACATGGTCTTCAAATAAAACAGTGCTACCTCTTGGTGGAGATAGCACCCCGGTTGTACATGCACAAGAACCAGCCCTACCACATATAACCCAAGCTCTCGCAGATTGTACCCCTACTGCGATGGACAGAGAACTAGCTTCACCCAATCTAACCCCAACCCCGGCCGATAGTAACCCAGTTCCTGTTGACACAACACCATCTCCACCACAGAGCTCCCAAACAAGAGCAGTTAGTAAGGCAGCTCCAGTGCCCAAAGGGCCAGTACTATCACGGCGAACCCCAACTCCACCAGTTAGTACGCCTATTCCTATGGAGGAAGCACAACCAGCTAGTCGTAGTTTAGCATCTATCGCATTTGATGTTGTTAAATCGTATGTGCGTATATTCCCATCTTGGAAATATTATACTGAAGATGAAGGAAAATGCCAGTTGCAGGTGTTTGTCCAGGAGTTATGTGTAAGTAATGTTATTCATGGCAATTACTTTGCTTCGTCCCATACATCCTACCTCCATGATGGTTATAATACAACAAATTTTCCCATTTTTCTCTATAGAGAAGGACCGATTTGGAAACTTAGGATGAGGTAACCTGTGCTAATACCTCTGCTATCTTCAAGAATGCTTGGTGGCAATATCGGAATTACCTGAAGAAAATGTACTTCACCGGCAAAGAAACTCATCAAATTCCCTTATGTTCTCCTGAGAGGCTGAGACACATTTACTGGACGATGACTGGGAACGCCTTGTTCTGTACTGGTCCCGAACCAAGAATGTGGTAAGGTCTATGAGCTCATTTTCTATTTTTAAGTATTATATTCTTGCGTCTTACTGCACTTTGTTCATGTAGAACAAGTGCGTAAACCTGAAGAACAACTGTTCTAATTTAAGATCCCATTGCTATCATAGTTCAAAAAGCGCTAGGCGTTAATTATGCGTTTTGCCACCGCCTTGCGCTTTACTGACCAAAGCGCATGCTTATGCGCAGTTATGCACAGATTATACGTAGTTATGCGCAATGAGTTTTGCCAACGCCTAGAGCCTAGGCGCTCGCTTAGGCGCGCCTTTTTTAACTATGATTGCTTTGCTCTTGTATCACTGTATTTACTCATACAAACTTATTTTTAAATTGAAGGATCCAATCGAAACTCCAATGGCACAGCAGGTATGTTCACGCATGTTTCTTTAACAGGTTTGCTCTTATCAATAACTCTGTTGATTTCAATTTCAATTGTGTATAAAGTTGACTTTCATATCATCACATTACTAGCATCACAACAGAGCCAATAGTGTTGTTGTACATGTAGACCCGTGGTACCCATCTGAAATCTTGTTGTGTCGTGTAGTTTCCCACGCTTTGTATTCTTTCACCGCTGCTTTGTCTTGAACTGATATGATTTGAACCGTGTCTCTATTTTGATTTGGCAAGACAATGCAGTGACCATAGGACATAGATATATGTTTGTTTGATGCTTTTATTATGTACTAGTACTTGGCAATAGAAGACTTGGTAGTTTAATCATGTCCACCTTACTAATGAACTGGTTCACCAAAATGAGTTTCATATACTAGTACATGCTAAACTTGTTATGTGTCTGCTTGTTTCTTCTTTTAGAATGCTGACAGAATATTGGGGAAGAGTGCCTTATTAAGCAATGGTAAAGGAAGTAATGCAGATAAGGTTCAGGATAGTGACACATCCTTGTTGGTCTCCAACAAAGCTGATAAAACAGCTAAGGAAGACTATCTTGAAGACAGCGAGACAACCCCAAAGTCCTGTCTTGGTTTAGTGTTCGAGTTACTGTCCACTACCGCTTGCACAAGCTATTCAAACTCACTTTCTGAATCAGTTCGGTTTCTTGAGTCTCAACTACAAGCTGAAAGATATCGATCAGTTGTGCTGCGACAAGAAGCGGCAGGACTGTGGAAGTCCCTGGAGCATTCAGATGCATACTTTCTGGTGCAACAGCAAGCGTTGGAGGATTTTAGTGCCAAACAGGACAAAGCTAATCAGCTTGCTAAGCTTATTGCCAGCATGGTGGATACCCAGGATAACGTTTCTTGAGCTCTTATGAAGTTGTTTCAGTTATGCTTTTGTTTTGCTGCCGCGTTTATTTGCACTGGTGGCCAATTTTGACAGCCAGTGTATGTAATGTGCTGCTTTGTTCACTATATTTGCACTGGTGGCGAACTTTGATGCCCAGTGGATGTAATATGTGTAATAGCGGTAATAGGCTAGTGTTAATTGCTTGCTTACTTATTTCCTTATTGTCTTGTTTAGTTGTTTGCTTGTAGTCACTGCAGTTCTTTTTCTGTTTTTTTCTAGTGGCCACAATAGCCTATTTTTGGTAACTAGGCCAAAATAATCATGGCAACACACAGACTGTTGTAACCATGGGCCTCCTGCAGGCCATATGATCCATGGGCCTTCGTCCGGCCGTAGGATCCATCGGCCTTCTATACGGGCCTTAGAGTCCATGGGCCTTCTATAGGCCGTGGGGTCCATGGGCCTTCTACGGGCCGTACGATCCATGGGCCTTCTACGGGCCGTACTATCCATGGGCCTCATACGGGCCGTAGGATCCATGGGCCTTCTATGGGGCGTATCATCATTTCGCCAATCATGGGTCATACTATTCGTGGACCATAATGGGCCGTTAATAGGCCGTATTTGATAACTCTATGAAAACAGCCGAACGGGTTTTTTTTTACATGAAAACGGCCCAACGTATTAACGGTCCGCAAACGGGCCGACTGTAACGACAGGCTGAATTTGGCCCACAAGCAGAAAATGACAGTAACGAGCCGTATGTAACCGAATGCTGCAAATGAGCCCAAGAATCAATGGGCCCTGAGAAGGCCGAAAGATAACTTGGGCTGGAAACGGCCCAATGGAATAACGGGCTGTTAATGGGTATAAAGTGATACACTGTTCATTACGGGCCAGTTTCACCACGGGCTGTTAATGGGCCAAGAGTTACAAAGGTCCTCATATGGGCCGAAAGAAGTCATGGGCCATACATGGGCCGGAAGTTAAAACGGGCTGAATCATATTGGACGGCCCAAATGACGCTATTGGGCCTAATTCAGATAGGGCGTAACGGGCCCTGGGTTAGCGGGCTGTAAATTGGCTACATGCGAACAAGCCGTTAACAGGCTTTCCGTGGGCCGGGCCGCCACCTTTTGACCAAGTCAAACGGGCCGGCCTTTTCATAGGAATGGGCCTCTGTTGGGCCATGCCATGTGTCACCGTATCATAGGCGCCTTCGGTCCAATGAGCGGATGACATCTGTCCCAACAGTGAGCCGACACGTGTTTCCTCCAGCCAATGATGATTTTACACGTGGAAAATCCCCATTGGTCGGGGCTTCTAACGGGTTATCGGATCCAAAACCCGACCCAATAGCATAACGACGTTCCGTTACGGTGGATTCCACGTGTCGGTCACTGTCGGTGTCAAAACCGGCGGATCTCGGGTAGTGGGTCCCGAACTGTGCGTCTAGGCCGGATGGTAACAGGAGGCAGGGAACACGATGTTTTACCCAGGTTCGGGCCCTCTTGATGGAGGTAAAACCCTATGTCCTGCTTGATTAATATTGATGATATGGGTAGTACAAGAGTAGATCTACCACGAGATCAAGGAGGCTAAACCCTAGAAGCTAGCCTATGGTATGATTGTTGTATATGGAGTTGATTGCCTACGGACTACAACCCTCCAGTTTATATAGACACCGGATAGGGTTAGGGTTACACAGAGTCGGTTACAATGGTAGGAGATCTTGAATATCCGCATCGCCAAGCTTGCCTTCCACGCCAAGGAAAGTCCCATCCGGACACGGGACGACGTCTTCAATCTTGTATCTTCATAGTCCAGGAGTCCGGCTGAAGGTATAGTCCGGCTACCCGAACACCCCCTAATCCAGGACTCCCTCAGTCACCCTTGACGAAAGCACTTCTGTGACGCGCGATTTATCGTCATGGAAGTGGACACTTCCGTGATGATAATTTTGGTAATGTCATGGAACACTTCTACGACAGCACAGGTATGACTATCTTGATTCTATCATAAAATCATCATGGATGTACATGCATGACAAAAAACGCGACCTAATGTGACAAACACGTATCATCACGGAAGTGTATTTTTTTGTAGTGAGGGTAGCTATATCATTTAATTTAGTAAGATGTGCCACAACAGTTTCAGATTCATAGCCATGAAGAGGATCAGATTCAACCAAAGTAATTATATCAGGATCAACAGAGAATTCATAATCCTTATTGGTAACACAGATAGGTGAAGTAGCAAAAGCAGGGTCAGGTTTCATTCTAGCATTTAGAGATTGCTTATTCCATTTAGCTAATAACCTCTTGAGTTCATATCGATCTTTGCAAGCTAAAATAGCTAAGGAAGCTTCTTTATCAAAAACATAACCCTCGGGAATAACAGGCAAGTCTTCATCACCAATTTCATCAGTATTATCAGATTCAGTATTTTCAATCTCTCTAGCCCTAGCAAGTTGTTCATCAAGAAATTCACCAAGTGGCACAGTAGTATCAAGAATAGAAGTAGTTTCATCATAAGTATCATGTATAACAGAAGTGGCATCATCAATAACATGCGACATATCAGAACGAATAGCAGAAGCAGGTTTAGGTGTCGCAAGCTTACTTAAAACAGAAGGTGAATCAAGCGCAGAGCTAGATGGCAGTTCCTTACCTCCCCTCGTAGTTGAGGGATAAATCTTGGTTCTTGGATCTTTCAAGTTCTTCATAATGATAAGCAGATATAAATCCCAAGTGACTCAAAGAATAGAGCTATGCTCCATGGCAACGGAACCAGAAAATAGTCTTGATAACCCACAAGTATAGGGGATCGCAACAGTTTTCGAGGGTAAAGTATTCAACCCAAATTTATTGATTCAACACAAGGGGAGCCAAAGAATATTCTCAAGTATTAGCAGCTGAGTTGTCAATTCAACCACACCTGGAAACTTAGTATCTGCAGCAAAGTATTTAGTAGCAAAGTAATATGTTAGTAGTGGTAACGGTAGCAAAAGGTAACAGTAGTAAAAGTAATGTTTTTGGTATTTTGTAGTGATGATAGCAATAGCAACGGGAAAGTAAATAAGCAAAGAACAATATATGGAAAGCTCATAGGCAATGGATCGGTGATGGAGAATTATGCCGGATGCGGTTCATCATGTAACAGTCATAACCTAGGGTGACAGAGAACTAGCTCCAGTTCATCAATGTAATGTAGGCATGTATTCCGAATATAGTCATACGTGCTTATGGAAAATAACTTGCATGACATCTTTTTTCCTACCCTCCCGTGGCAGCGAGGTCCTTACGAAAACTAAGGGATATTAAGGCCTCCTTTTAATAGATTACCAGAACAAAGCATTTACACATAGTGAATACATGAACTCCTCAAACTACGGTCATCACCGGTAAGTATCCCGATTATTGTCACTTCGGGGTTAACGGATCATAACACATAATAGGTGACTATAGACTAGCAAGATAGTATCAAGAACTCTCATATATTTATGAAAACATAATAGGTTCAGATCTGAAATCATGGCACTCGGGCCCTAGTGACAAGCATTAAGCATAGCAAAGTCATAGCAACATCAATCTCAGAACATAGTGGATACTAGGGATCAAACCCTAACAAAACTAACTCGATTACATGATAGATCCCATCCAACCCATCACCGTCCAGCAAGCCTACGATGGAATTACTCATGCACGGCGGTGAGCATCATGAAATTGGTGATGGAGGATGGTTGATGATGATGATGGTGGCGACGGATTCCCCTCTCCGGAGCCCCGAACGGACTCCAGATCAGCCCTCCCGAGAGGTTTTAGGGCTTGGCGGCGGCTCCGTATCGTAAAACGCGATGAATTCTTCTCTCTGATTTTTTTCTCCCAGAAACACAATATATAGAGTTGGAGTTGGAGTCAGAGGAGCTCCAGGGGGCCACGAGGTAGGGGGCGCGCCCCCCACCCTCATGGACAGGTGGTGGGCCCCCTGGCCTTCATCTTTTGCAGGTATTTTTTATATTTTCCAAAAATTTGCTCCGTGAAGTTTCAGGTCATTCCGAGAACGTTTGTTTCTGCACATAAATAACACCGTGGTAATTCTGCTGAAAACAGCATCAGTCCGGGTTAGTTCCATTCAAATCATGCAAGTTAGAGTCCAAAACAAGGGCAAAAGTGTTTGGAAAATTAGATACAACGGAGACGTATCAAGCGCTTTAAGGTATATCTTTAGATCTTGCAATCGAATCTTTTTGTTTCTTGTTTTAGCACTAGTTTAGTTTATAAAAGAAAACTACAAAAAATATGGAATTGAGTTTGCCTCATACGCTTCATCTTTTTAATATCTTTCGTGAGTATGATGGAAAGGAAAATTGTGCCAAAGTGTTAGAAGAAGAATGCATTAAAATGTTTGGCACTAAATATTTGAATGATGAGCATGATTGCAATGTTGTTAGTATGAATTCCTTGAATATCCATGATACTAAAGATATGCAAAACCACAAGTTTGGGGAAGCTATGTTTGATGAAGATGATATTTTATGTCCCCCAAGTTTTGATGAGAAAATTTATTATGATGAAAGCATGCCTCCTATTTATGATGATTATATTGATGAAAGTGGATTTGGAGAGGTCCTGACTTTATTTTGTGATGAATCCACTATTCCGGAAGAGGTTCTAATTGATTATGAGAACAAAGTTGCTATCTATGATGATTATTGTGATGACTTGTATGCTATAAAGAATAATGATATCCATGAAACTTGTCATCATGATTTTAGTTTTCAATTGGATTATGCCTCACATGATAATTATTTTGTTGAGTTTGCTCCCACTATTATTCTTGAGAAGAATTTTGCTTGTGTGGAGAGTAATAAAATTTCTATGCTTGTAGATCATGAAAAGAATGCTTTAGGTGCTGGTTATATTGTTTAATTCATTCATTATGCTACTGAAAATTATTATGTGGGAGGAATATATGCTTGTAGGAATTGCAATAATATCAAGTTTCCTCTCTATGTGCTTAAAGTTTTGAAGTTATGCTTGTTTTACCTTCCTATGCAAGTTGATTCTTGTTCCCACAAGTTGTTTGCTCACAAAATCCCTATGCATAGGAAGTGTGTTAGACTTAAATGTGCTAGTCATATTCTTCATGATGCTCTCTTTATGTTACAATTCTTATCTTTTATGTGAGCATCATTGAAATCATCATGCCTAGCTAGGGGCATTAAACGATAGCGCTTGTTGGGAGGCAACCCAACTTTATTTTTGTTCCTTGCTTTTTACTCCTGTTTAGTAATAAATAATTAATCTAGCATCTGTTTATATGTGGTTTTATGCTTTTAATTAGTGTTTGTGCCAAGTATAACCTTTGGGAAGACTTGGGGAAAGTCTTTGCGATCATGCTGTAAAAAACAGAAACTTTAGCGCTCACGAGAATTGCTGCCAGTTTTTATTGGATAGTGCTATTGAGTTAATTATTTTTGAAGATGATTAATAGACAAATTACTCAGGTCCATCAATTTATTTGAGAATTTTATGAGTTCCAGAAGTATACGTTTGATCCAGATTACTACAGACTGTTCTGTTTTTGAGAGATGATTCTGTTTTCTATGTGTTGTTTGCTTATTTTGATGAATCTATGAGTAGTATCGGAGGGTATGAACCATAGATAAGTTGGAATACAGTAGATATTACACCAATATGAATTTAGAATGAGTTCACAACAGTACCTAAGTGGTGATTTATTTTCTTATACTAACGGAGCTTACGAGTTTTCTGTTAAGTTTTGTATTGTGAAGTTTTCAAGTTTTGGGTAAAGATTCGATGGACTATGGAATAAGGAGTGGCAAGAGCCTAGGCTTGGGGATGCCCAAGACACCCTAAGGTAATATTCAAGGACAACCAAGAGCCTAAGCTTGGGGATGTCCCGGAAGGCATCCACTCTTTCGTCTTCGTTCATCGGTAACTTTACTTGGAGCTATATTTTTATTCACCACATGATATGTGTTTTGCTTGGAGCGTTAATTTACTTTTGTTTTGCTTGCTGTTTGAATAAAATACCAAGATCTGAAATTCTTAAATGTTAGAGAGTCTTCACATATTTGCATAATTATTCGACTACTCAATGATCTTTACTTATATCTTTCAGAGTAGTTTGTTGTTGCTCTAGTACTTCACTTACATTTTTTAGAGCACGACGGTGGATTTATTTTGTAGAAATAGATGAACTCTCATGCTTCACTTATATTATTTTGAGAGTCCTAAACAGCATGGTAATTTGCTTTGGTTATGAATTTAGTCCTAATATGATGGGCATCCAAGAGGGATGTAATAAAAACTTTCATATAAATGCATTGAATACTAAGAGAAGTTTGATACTTGATAATTGTTTTGAGATATGGAGATGGTGATACTAGAGTCGTGCTAGTCGAGTAGTTGTGAATTTGAGAAATGCTTGTGTTGAAGTTTGTGATTCCCGTAGCATGCACGTATGGTGAACCGTTATGTGATGAAGTCGGAGCATGATTTATTTATTTATTGTCTTCCTTATGAGTGGCGGTCGGGGACGAGCGATGGTCTTTTCCTACCAATCTATCCCCCTAGGAGCATGCGCGTAGTAATTTGTTTCGATAACTAATAGATTTTTGCAATAAGTATGTGAGTTCTTTATGACTAATGTTGAGTCCATAGATTATACGCACTCTCACCCTTCCACCATTGCTAGCCTCTCTAATACTGCGCACCTTTCGCCGGTATCATACACCCACTATATACCTTCCTCAAAACAGCCACCATACCTACCTATTATGGCATTTCCATAGCCATTCCGAGATATATTGCCATGCAACTTTCCACCGTTCCATTTATTATGACACACTCCATCATTGTCATATTGCTTTGCATGATCATGTAGTTGACATCGTATTTGTGGCAAAGCCACCGTTCATAATTATTTCATACATGTCACTCATGAATCATTGCACATCCCGGTACACCGCCGGAGGCATTCATATAGAGTCATATCTTGTTCTAAGAATCGAGTTGTAATTCTTGAGTTGTAAGTAAATAAAAGTGTGATGATATTCATTATTAGAGCATTGTCCCAAGTGAGGAAAGGATGATGGAGACCATGATTCCCCCACAAGTCGGGATGAGACTCCGGACAAAAATAAATAAATAAAAGAGGCCAAAGAAGCCCAAATAAAAAAGGAAAAAAGAGGCCATAAAAAAAGAGAAAGGCCCAAACAAAAAAATGAGAGAAAAAGAGAGAAAGGGCAATGCTACTATCCTTTTACCACACATGTGCTTCAAAGTAGCACCATGATCTTCATGATAGAGAGTCTCCTATGTTGTTACTTTCATATACTAGTGGGAATCTTTCATTATAGAACTTGGCTTGTATATTCCAATGATGGGCTTCCTCAAAATGCCCTAGGTCTTCGTGAGCAAGCGAGTTGGATGCACACCCACTAGTTTCTTTTGTTGAGCTTTCATACATTTATAGCTCTAGTGGATCCGTTGCATGGCAATCCCTACTCACACACATTCATATCTATTAATGGGCATCTCCATAGCCCGTTGATATGCCTAGTCGATGTGAGACTATCTTCTCCTTTTTGTCTTCTCCACAACCACCATTCTATTCCACCTATAGTGCTATGTCCATGGCTCACGCTCATGTATTGCGTGAAGATTGAAATTTTTTGAGAACATTAAAAGTATGAAACAATTGCTTGGATTGTCATCGGGGTTGTGCATGATTTGAATACGTTGTGTGGTGAAGATGGAGCATAGCCAGACCATATGATTTTGTAGGGATAGCTTTCTTTGGCCATGTTATTTTGAGAAGACATAATTGCTTTGTTAGTATGCTTGAAGTATTATTATTTTTATGTCAATATTAAACTTTTGTCTTGAATCTTATGGATCTGAATATTCCTGCCACAATAAAGAATTACATGTTGAAATATGTTAGGTAGCATTCCACATCAAAAATTCTGTTTTTATCATTTACCTACTCGAGGACGAGCAGGAATTAAGCTTGGGGATGCTGATACGTCTCCAACGTATCTATAATTTTTGATTGTTCCATGCTATTATATTATCTGTTTTGGATGTTTATGGGCTTTATTATACACTTTTATATTATTTTTGGGACTAACCTATTAACCCAGAGCCCAGTGCCAGTTTCTGTTTTTCCCTTGTTTCGGTGTTTCGCAGAAAAGGAATATCAAACGGAGTCCAAACGGAATGAAACCTTCAGAAAAGTTATTTTTGGAAAGAAAGCAATACAAAAGACTTGGAGTGCACGTCAGGGGGTCAACAAGGAAGCCACGAGGCAGGGGGCGCGCCCTCCACCCTCGTGGGCCCCTCGTGGCTCCCTTGATGTATTTCTTTCGCCTATATATATATATCCATATACCCTAAAACTATCAGGGAGCAGAATAGATCGGGAGTTCCGCCGCCAGAAGCCTCCGTAGCCATCGAAAACCAATCTAGACCCGTTTCGGCACCCTGCCGAAGGGGGAATCCCTCTCCGGTGGCCATCTTCATCATCCCGGTGCTCTCCATGACGAGGAGGGAGTAGTTCTCCCTCGGGGCTGAGGGTATGTACCAGTAGCTATGTGTTTGATCTCTCTCTCTCTCTCTCTCTCGTGTTCTTGAGGTGATACGATCTTGATGTATCGCGAGCTTTGCTATTATATTTGGATCCTATGATGTTTCTCCCCCTCTACTCTCTTGTAATGGATTGAGTTTTTCCCTTTGAAGTTATCTTATCGGATTGAGTCTTTAAGGATTTGAGAAAACTTGATGTATGTCTTGCGTGGGATACCCGTGGTGATAATGGGGTATTCTATTGATCCACTTGATGTATGTTTTGGTGATCAACTTGCGGGTTCCGCCCATGAACCTATGCATAGGGGTTGGCACACGTTTTCGTCTTGACTCTCCGGTAGAATCTTTGGGCCACTCTTTGAGGTTCTTTGTGTTGCTTTGAATAGATGAATCTGAGATTGTATGATGCATATCATATAATCATACCCATGGATACTTGAGGTGACATTGGAGTATCTAGGTGACATTAGGGTTTTGGTTGATTTGTGTCTTAAGGTGTTATTCTAGTACGAACTCTAGGGTTGTTTGTGACACTTATAGGAATAGCCCAATGGATTGATTGGAAAGAATAACTTTGAGGTGGTTTCGTACCCTACCATAATCTCTTCGTTTGTTCTCTGCTATTAGTGGCTTTGGAGTGACTCTTTATTGCATGTTGAGGGATAGTTATGTGATCCAATTATGTTATTATTGTTGAGAGGACTTGCACTAGTGAAAGTATGAACCCTAGGCCTTGTTTCAACGCAATGCAATACCGTTTGTGCTCACTTTTATCATTAGTTACCTTACTATTTTTATATTTTTACAAAAACCTTTATCTATCATCCATATACCACTTGTATCACCATCTCTTCGCCGAACTAGTGCACCTATACAATTTACCATTGTATTGGGTGTGTTGGGGACACAAGAGACTCTTTGTTATTTGGTTGCAGGGTTGCTTGAAAGAGACCATCTTCATCCTACGCCTCCTACGGATTGATAAACCTTAGGTCATCCACTTGAGGGAAATTTGCTACTGTCCTACAAACCTCTGCACTTGGAGGCCCAACAACGTCTACAAGAAGAAGGTTGTGTAGTAGACATCACCATCCGTCACCATAGCACTATGATCGTTTATTTTGTTGCTATTGCTTTCTTCGTGACTTATACATGTTCCTATGACTATGAGATTATGCAACTCCCGAATACCAGAGGACCACTTAGTGTGCTATCAAACGTCACAACGTAACTGGGTGATTGTAAAGATGCTCTACAAGTGTCTCTGATGGTGTTTGTTGAGTTGGCATAGATCGAGATTAGGATTTGTCACTCTGATTATCGGAGAGGTATCTCTGGGCCCTCTCGGTAATGCACATCACTATAAGCCTTGCAAGCAATGTGACTAATGAGTTAGTTACAGGATGATGCATTACGGAACGAGTAAAGAGACTTGCCACGCAATGAGATTGAACTAGGTATGAGGATACCGACGATCGAATCTCGGGCAAGTAACATACCGATGACAAAGGGAACAACGTATGTTGTTATGCGGTTTGACTGATAAAGATCTTTGTAGAATATGTAGGAGCCAATATGAGCATCTAGGTTCCGCTATTGGTTATTGACTGGAGATGTGTCTCGGTCATGTCTACATAGTTCTCGAACCCGTAGGGTCCGCACGCTTAACGTTCGATGACGATTTGTATTATGAGTTATGTGATTTGATATACCGAAGGTTGTTCGGAGTTCCGGATGAGATCACGGACACGACTAGGAGTCTCAAAATGGTTGAGACGTAAAGATAGATATATGGGAAGGCTATATTCGGACATCGGAAAGGTTCCGAGTGATTCGGGTATTTTTCGGAGTACCGGAGAGTTACGGGAATTCGCCCGGGGAAGTAGTGGGCCTTAATGGGCCATACGGGAAAGGAGAGAAGGGCCTCAAGGGGTGGCCGCGTGGCCCCCCATCGCAAGTCCGAATTGGAATAGGGAGGGGGCGGCGCACCCCTCTCTTTCCTTCTCCCTCTCCTACTCCTTCCCTCTCTCCCCTCTTGGAAAAGGAAGAGGACTCGAACTAGGATTGGGAATCCTAGTTGGACTCCCCCTATAGGCGCGCCCCTCCTAGGACGGCCTCCCCTTCCCCCCTCCTTTATATACGTGGGCAGGGGGCACCTCGAAAGCACTCCAAGATTTGTCTTAGCCATGTGCGGTGCCCCCCTCCATAGTTTTCCACCTCAGTCATATTGTCGTAGTGCTTAGGCGAAGCCCTGCGTCAGTAACTTCATCATCACCGTCACCACGCCGTCATGCTGACGAAACTCTCCCTCGGCCTCAACTGGATCAAGAGTTTGAGGGACGTTACCGAGCTAAACGTGTGCACATCGCGGAGGTGTTGTGTGTTCGGTACTTGGATCGGTTGGATCGCAAAGACGTTCGACTACATCAACCGCGTTACTAAATGCTTCCGCTTTCGGTCTATGAGGGTACGTAGACACACTCCCTCCTCTCGTTGCTATGCATCTCCTAGATAGATCTTGCGTGATCGTAGGTAAATTTTTTGAAATACTGCATTCCCCAATAGTGGCATCAGAGCAAGGTCTATGCGCAGATGTTATGTGCACGAGTAGAACACAAAGGAGTTGTGGGCGTGGGTATATATGAAGTAAATATGCCCTAGAGGAAATAGTAAAGTTGTTAGTTATATTTCCTTATATCATGATAAAATGTTTATTATTCATGCTAGAATTGTATTAGCCGGAAACTTAGTACATGTGTGAATAACTAGACAAACAGAGTGTCACTAGTATGCATCTACTTGACTAGCTCGTTGAATCAATGATGGTTATGTTTCCTGACCATAGACATGAGTTGTCATTTGATTAATGGGATCACATCATTAGAGAATGATGTGATTGACTTGACCCATCTGTTAGCTTAGCACGATGATCGTTTAGTTTGTTGCTATTGCTTTCTCCTTAACTTATACGTGTTCCTATGACTATGAGATCATGCAACTCCCGAATACCGGAGGAACACTTAGTGTGCTATCAAACATCACAACATAACTGGGATACTATAAAGATGCTCTACAGGTGTCTCCGATGGTATTTGTTGAGTTGGCATAGATCGAGATTAGGATTTGTCACTCCGAGTATCGGAGAGGTATCTCTGGGCCCTCTCGGTAATGCACATCACTATAAGCCTTGCAAGCAATGTGACTAATGAGTTAGTTACGGGATGATGCATTACGGAACGCATAAAGAGACTTGCCGGTAACGAGATTGAACTAGGTATTGAGATACCGACGATCGAATCTCGAGCAAGTAACATACCGATGACAAAGGGAACAACGAATATCGTTATGCGGTTTGACCAATAAAGATCTTCGTAGAATATGTGGGAGCCAATATGAACATCCAGGTTCCGCTATTGGTTATTGATCGGAGGCGTGTCTCGGTCCTGTCTACATAGTTCTCGAACCCGTAGGGTCTGCACGCTTAACGTTCGGTGACGATTGATATTATGAGTTTATGTGTTTTGATGTACCGAAGGTAGTTTGGAGTCCCGGATATGATCACAGACATGACGAGGAGTCTCGAAATGGTCGAGACATAAAGATTGATATATTGGACGGCTATATTCGGACACCGGAAGTGTCCCGGGTGATTTCGGAGAAAACTGGAGTGCCGGAGGGTTACCGGAACCCCCTCCCCCCAGGGAAAGTTGGGCCTTCATGGGCCATAGGGAAGAGGGGAGGCAGGCCACAAGGGGCAGCCGCGCCCCCTCCTTATAGGGAGTTCGAATTGGACTAGGGAGGGGGGCGCGCCCCCCTTTCCTTCTCCTCTTCCTCTCCCTTCCTTCCACTTCCCCTCCTAGTTGGACTACGAAAGGGGGAGTCCTACTCCTACTAGGAGGAGGACTCCTGCCCTCCTTGGCACGCCCTAGGGCCGGCCGGCCTCCCCTTGCTCCTTTATATACGGGGTAAGGGGGCACCCTAGAACACACAAGTTGATTGTTTCCAGCCGTGTACGGTGCCCCCCTCCACCATAATCCACCTCGGTCATATCGTCGTAGTGCTTAGGCGAAGCCCTGTGCCACTAGCTTCATCATCACCGTCATCACACCGTCGTGCTGACGAAGCTCTCCCTCGACACTCAGCTAGATCGAGAGTTCGTGGGACGTCACCGAGCCGAACGTGTGCAGATCACGGAGGTGTCATACTTTCGGTACTAGGATCAGTCGGATCGTGAAGACGTACAACTACATCAACGTGTTGTCATAACGCTTCCACTTACGGTCTACGAGGGTACGTGGACAACACTCTTCCCCTCTCATTGCTATGCATCACCATGATAAGTCTTGCGTGTGCGTAGGATTTTTTTGAAATTACTGTGTTCCCCAACAATATACATATTGCTTGTCGTCACTAGTTGTTTCTTGATTCAGCGGTATTGTTGGATGAAGCGGCCCGGACCAACATTACATGACCGCGTTCATGAGACTGGTTCTACCGACGTGCTTTGCACATAGGTGGCTGGCGGGTGTCAGTTTCTCCAACTTTAATTGAATCGGATTCAATGAACAGGGTTCTTTCTGAAGATCAAAAAGCAATCACTATACCGCGTTGTGGTTTTTGATGCCTAGGTAAGAACGGTTCTTGCTAAGCCCATAGCAGCAACGTAAAACTTGCAACAACAAAGTGGAGGACGTCTAACTTGTTTTTGCAGGGCATGTTGTGATGTGATATGGTCAAGACGTGATGATATACAATTTGTTGTATGAGATAATCATTCTTTTGTAACAGCTATCGGCAACTGGCAGGAGCCATATGGTTGTCGCTTTATTGCATGAAATGCAATCGCCATGTAATTGCTTTACTTTATCACTAAGTGGTAGCGATAGTCATAGAAGAAATAGTTGGCGAGACAACAATGATGCTTCGATGGTGATCAAGGTGTCAAGCCAGTGACGATGGTGATCATGACGGTGCTTTGGAGATGGAGATCAAAGGCACATGATGATGATGGCCATATCATATCACTTATTTTGATTGCATGTGATGTTTATCCTTTATGCATCTTATTTTGCTTAGTATGGCGGTAGCATTATAAGATGATCTCTCACTAAATTTCGAGGTATAAGTGTTCTCCCTGAGTATGCACCGTTCCTACAGTTCATCGTGCCGAGACACCACGTGATGATCGGGTGTGATAAGATCTACGTTCACATACAATGGGCGCAATCCAGTTTTGCACAAGCAGAATACTCAGGTTAAACTTGAGGAGCCTAGCATATGCAGATATGGCCTCGGAACACTGAGACCGAAAGGTCGAGCGTGGATCATATAGTAGATATGATCAACATAGTGATGTTCACCATTGAAAACTACTCCATCTCACGTGATAATCGGACATGGTTTAGTTGATAGGGATCACATGATCATTTAGATGACTAGAGGGGTGTCTATCTAAGTGGGAGTTCTTAAGTAATATGATTAATTGAACTTAAATTTATCATGAACTTAGTCCTGATAGTATTTGCATATCTATGTTGTAGATCAATTGCTCGCGTATAGCTTCCCCGTTTTATTTATGATATGTTCCTAGAGAAAACTATGTTGAAAGATGTTAGTAGCAATGATGCGGACTAGCTCCGTGATATGAGGATTATCCTCATTGCTGCACAGAAGAATTATGTCTTTGATGCACCGCTAGGTGACGGACCTATTGCAGGAGCAGAGGCAGACGTTATGAACGTTTGGCAAGCTCGGTATGATGACTACTTGATAGTTTAGTGCGCCATGCTTTAAGGCTTAGAACCGGGACTTCAAAAATGTTTTGAACGCCACAGAGCATATAAGATGTTCCAAGAGTTGAAATTAGTATTTCAGACCCATGCCCGTGTCGAGAGGTATGAGACCTCTGACAGTACTTTTCCTACAAGATGGAGGAGAATAGCTCAACCAGTGAGCATGTGCTCAGATTTTCTGGGTACTACAATTGCTTGAATCAAGTGGGAGTTGATCTTCCAGATAAGATAGTGATTGACAGAGTTCTCTAGTCACTACCACCAAAGTTACTAGAACTTAGTGATGAACTATAATATGCAATGGACGACATAAAATGATTCCCAAGCTCTTCGCGATGCTGAAATCGGTGAAGGTAGAAATCAAGAAAAGCATCAAGTGTTGATGGTTGACAAGACCACTAGTTTCAAGTAAAAGGGCAAGGGAAACAAAGGGAACTTCAAGAAGAATGGCAAGCAAGTTGCCACTCCCATGAAGAAGCCCAAAACTAGACCCAAGCCTGAAACTTAGTGCTTCTACTGCAAAGGAAATGGTCACTGGAAGCGGAACTGTCCCAAATACTTGTCGGATAAGAAGGATGGCAAAGTGAACAAAAGTATATATGATATACATGTTATTGATGTGTATTTTACTAGTGTTCATAGTAGCCCCTGGGTATTTGATACTGGTTCAGTTGCTATGGTTAGTAACTTGAAACAGGAGTTACAAAATGAATAGAGACTAGTTGATGGTGAGGAGACGATGTGTGTTGGAAGTAATTCCAAGGTTGATAAGATCACCATCGCACACTCTCTTTACCTTCGGGATTTGTGTTAAACCTAAAATAAATGTTATTTGGTGTTTGCGTTGGGCGTAATATGGTTAGATCATGTTTATTACAATACGATTATTCATTTAAGAAGAATAATTGTTATTTTGTTTACATGAATAAAACCTTCTGTGGTTATACACCCAAGGTGAATGGTTTATTGAATCTCGATAGTAGTGATACACATATTCATAATATTGAAGCCAAAAGATACAAAGTTAATAATGATAGTGCAACATATTTGTGGCACTGTCGTTTAGGTCATATTGGTGTAAAGCGCATGAAGAAACTCCATACTAATGGACTTTTGGAATCACTTGATGCTTGCGAACCATGCCTCATGGGCAAGATGACTAAAACTCCGTTCTCCAGAACAATGGAGCGAACAACAAACTTATTAGAAATAATACATATTGATGTATGCGATCCAATGAGTGTTGAGGCTCACGGTGGGTGACGGTGTCCTGGACTAGGGGGTACTCACCACATCGTCTCCCGATCTATTAGATTGGGCCGAGGCCCCCCATGGCCGTATACTCATGGGCCAGTTCGGACAGCTGCCGCATACAAGGAAGATTCCACAAAGACTTGGCGATCAAGACAAGGACTTCTCCCCACCGGCGTATTCGGCTAGGACTCTTGTTAACCTAGGCCTCTGGTGCATTATATAAACCAGGGCCAGGCTAGTCGATACAACATACACAACAACAATCATACCATAGGCTAGCTTCTAGGGTTTAGCCTCTCTGATCTCATGGTAGATCTACTCTTGTACTACCCATATCATCAATATTAATCAAGCAGGACGTAGGGTTTTACCTCCATCGAGAGGGCCCAAACCTAGGTAAAACTTCGTGTCCCTTGCCTCCTGTTACCATCCGGCCTAGACGCACAGTTCGGGACCCCCTACCCGAGATCCGCCAGTTTTGACACCGACAGCGGGTATCGCTATTTTTTGACCTTCACAGATGATTTGAGCAGATATGAGTATATCTACTTAATGAAACACATTTCTGAAACGTTTGAAAAGTTCAAAAAAATTACAGTGAAGTAGAGAATCATCGTAACAAGAAAATAAAGTTTCTATGATCTGATTGCAGGAGACGAAATATTTAAGTTATGAGTTTGTCCTTCAGTTGAAAAAATGTCGAATAGTTTCGCAACTCACGCCACCTGGAACACCACAGTGTAATGGTGTGTCTGAACGTCGTAACCATACTTTATTAGATATGGTGCGATCTATGATGTCTCTTACCGATTTACCACTATCGTTTTGGGTTATGCATTAGAGACAACTGCATTCACGTTAAATAGGGCCCCATCTAAAATCCGTTGAGATGACACCGTATGAACTATGGTTTAGAAAGAAACCTAAGCTGTCTTTCTTAAAGTTTGGGGTTGCGATACTTATGTGAAAAAGTTTCAGCCTGATAAGTGATACATCCATTTTGCATCATGCTTTTATATCGATATTTATTGCATTATGGCCTGTTACTACACATTATGTCACAATACTTATGACTTTTCTCTCTTATTTGACAAGGTTTACATGAAGAGGGAGAATGCCGACAGCTGGAATTCTGGGCTGGAAAAGGAGCAAATATTAGAGACCTATTCTGCACAACTCCAAAAGTCCTGAAACATCACGAGAGCATGTTTTGGAATATATAAAAAAATAGTGGCAAAAGAATTAACCAGAGGGGGCCCACGCCCTGGCCACGAGGGTGGGGGCGCGCCCTACCCCCTGGACGCGCCCCCTGTCTCGTGGGCCCCCTGGCGGGCCTCCGGTGCCCATCTTCTGCTATATGAAGTCTTTCGTCTGAGAAAAAAAATCATAAGCAAGCTCATGGGACGAAACTCCGCCGCCACGAGGCAGAACCAATCTAGGGCTCCGGTGGAGCTGTTCTGCCGGGGAAACATCCCTCCGGGAGGGGGAAATCATCATCATCGTCATCACCATCGATCCTCTCAGCAGGAGGGGGTCAATCTCCATCAACATCTTTACCAGCACCATCTCCTCTCAAACCCTACTTCATCTCTTGTATCCAATCTTTGTCTCAAAACCTCAGATTGGTACATGTGGGTTGCTAGTAGTGTTGATTACTCCTTGTAGTTGATGCTAGTTGGTTTATTTGGTGGAAGATCATATGTTCAGATCCTTTATGCATATTAATACCCCTCTGATTATGAACATGAATATGGTTTGTGAGTAGTTACGTTTGTTCCTGAGGACATGGGAGAAGTCTTGCTATAAGTAGTCGTGTGAATTTGGTATTCGTTCGATATTTTGATGAGATGTATGTTGTCTTTCCTCTAGTGGTGTCATGTGAACGTTGCTACCTCTTGAGCACTTGCGTTGGTTTTCCCTTGAAGAGGAAAGGGTGATGCAGCGGAGTAGCGTAAGTATTTCCCTCAGTTTTTGAGAACCAAGGTATCAATCCTGTAGGAGGCCACGCACGAGTCCCTCGCACCTACACAAACAAATAAATCCTCACAACCAACGCGATAAGGGGTTGCCAATCCCTACACGGTCACTTACGAGAGTGAGATCTGATAGATATGATAAGATAATATTTTTGGTATTTTTATGATAAAGATGCAAAGTAAAATAAAAGGCAAAGGAAATAACTAAGTATTGGAAGATTAATATGATGGAAGATAGACCAGGGGGCCATAGGTTTCACTGGTGGCTTCTCTCGAGAGCATAAGTATTCACGGTGGGTAAACAAATTACTGTTGAGCAATTGACAGAATTGAGCATAGTTATCAGAATTCTAGGTATGATCATGTATATAGGCAGCACGTCCGAGACAAGTAGACCGACTCATGCCTGCATCTACTACTATTACTCCACACATCGACCGCTATCCAGCATGCATCTAGAGTTTAAGTTCAAGATAACAGAGTAACGCTTTAAGCAAGATGACATGATGTAGAGGGATAAACTCATGCAATATGATAAAAACCCCATCTTTTTATCCTCGATGGCAACAATACAATACGTGCCTTGCTGCCCCTACTATCACTGGGAAAGGACACCGCAAGATTGAACCCAAAGCTAAGCACTTCTCCCATTTCAAGAAAGATCAATCTAGTAGGCCAAACCAAACTGATAATTCGAAGAGACTTGCAAAGATAACCAATCATACATAAAAGAATTCAGAGAAGATTCAAATATTGTTCATAGATAAACTTGATCATAAACCCACAATTCATCGGTCTCAACAAACACACCGCAAAAGAAGATTACATCGAATAGATCTCCACAAGAGAGGGGGAGAACTTTGTATTGAGATCCAAAAAGAGAGAAGAAGCCATCTAGCTAATAACTATGGACCCGTAGGTCTGAAGTAAACTACTCACACTTCATCGGAGGGGCTATGGTGTTGATGTAGAAGCCCTCCGTGATCGATGCCCCCTCCGGCAGAACTCCGGAACAGGCCCCAAGATGGGATCTCGTGGATACAGAACGTTACGGCAGTGGAATTAGGGTTTTGGCTCCGTATCTGGTAGTTTGGGGGTACGTAGGTATATATAGGAGGAAGGAGTACATCGATGGAGCAACAGGGGGCCCACGAGGGTGGAGGGCGCGCCTGGGGGGGGTATGCACGCCCCCTACCTCGTGGCCTCCTAGTTGATGTCTTGACGTATGGTCCAAGTCCTCTGGATCATGCTCGTTCCGAAAATCACGTTCCCGAAGGTTTCATTCCGTTTGGCTTCCGTTTGATATTCCTTTTCTGCGGAACCCTAAAATAGGCAAAAACAGCAATTCTAGGTTGGGCCTCTGGTTAATAGGTTAGTCCCAAAAATAATATAAAAGTGTATAATAAAGCCCAATAATGTCCAAAACACAATATAATATAGCATGGAACAATAAAAAATTATAGATACGTTGGAGACATATCAAGCATCCCCAAGCTTAATTCCTACTCGTCCTTGAGAAGGTAAATGATAAAAATAGAATTTTTGATGTGGAATGCTACTTGGCATAATTTCAATGTAATTCTCTTAATTGTGGTATGAATATTCAATCCGAAAGATTCAGGACAAAAGTTTAATATTGACATAGACATAATAATACTTCAAGCATACTAACTAAGCAATTATGTCTCTTCAAAATAACATGGCCAAAGAAAGTTATCCCTACAAAATCATATAGTCTGGCTATGCTCCATCTTCACCACACAAAGTATTCAAATCATGCACAACCCCGATGACAAGCCAAGCAATTGTTCCATACTTTTAATGTTCTCAAACTTTTTCAATCTTCACGCAATACATGAGCGTGAGCCATGGACATAGCACTATAGGTGGAATAGAATGGTGGTTGTGGAGAAGACAAAAAGGGAGAAGATAGTCTCACATCAACTAGGCGTATCAACGGGCTATGGAGATGCCCATCAATAGATATCAATGTGAGTGAGTAGGGATTGCCATGCAACGGATGCACTAGAGCTATAAGTATATGAAAGCACAACAAAAAGAAACTAAGTGGGTGTGCATCCACCTTGCTTGCTCACGAAGACCTATGGCATTTTGAGGATGCCCATCGTTGGAATATACAAGCCAAGTTCTATAATGAAAAAATCCCACTAGTATATGAAAGTGATAACATAGGAGACTCTCTATTATGAAGATCATGGTGCTACTTTGAAGCACAAGTGTGGAAAAATGATAGTAGTATTGCCCCTTCCTTTTTTATTTGGCCTTTCTCTTTTTTATTTGGGACAATACTCTATGAATGATGATCATCGCACTTCTATTTATTTACAACTCAATGATTACAACTCTATACTAGAACAAAGTATGACTCTATATGAATTCCTCTGGCGGTGTACCGGGATAGCAATGATGCATGAGTGACTTATATGAAAGAATTATGCACGGTGGCTTTGCCACAACTAAAATGTCAACTACATGATCATGCAAAGCAATATGACAATGATGGAGCGTGTCATAGTAAACGGAACGGTGGAAAGTTGCATGGCAATATATCTCAGAATGGCTATGGAAATGCCAAGATAGGTAGGTATGGTGGCTGTTTTGAGGAAGGTATATGGTGGGTGTATGATACCGGCGAAAGGTGCGCGGTATTAGAGAGGCTAGCAATGGTGGAAGGGTGAGAGTGCGTATAATCCATGGACTCAACATTAGTCATAAAGAACTCACATACTTATTGCAAAAATCTATTAGTTATCAAAACAAAGTACTACACGCATGCTCCTAGGGGGATAGATTGGTAGGAAAAGACCATCGCTCGTCCCCGACCGCCACTCATAAGGAGGACAATCAATAAATACCTCATGCTCCGACTTCTTAACATAATGGTTCACCATACGTGCATGCTACGGGAATCAAAAACTTCAACACAAGCATTTCTCAAATTCACAACTACTAAACTAGCACGACTCTAATATCACCATCTCCATATCTCAAAACAATTATCAAGTTTCAAACTTCTCATAGTATTCAACACACTCATAAAGAAAATTTTATTATTAATCTTGAATGCCTAAAATATTTAAAGCAAATTACAATGCTGTTTTGTAGGACTCTTAAAATAATATAAGTGAAGCATGATAGAACAATGGTTTCTATAAAACAAATCTACCACCGTGCTCTAAAAGATATAAGTGAAGTACTAGAGCAAAAACTATATAACTCAAAAGATATAAGTGAAGCACATAGAGTATTCTAATAATTTCCGAATCATGTGTGTCTCTCTCAAAAAGGTGTGTACAGCAAGGATGATTGTGGTAAACTAAAAAGCAAAGACTCAAATCATACAAGACGCTCCAAGCAAAACACATATTATGTGGCGAATAAAAATATAGCTCCAAGTAAAGTTACCGATAGAAGTAGATGAAAGAGGGGATGCCTTCTGGGGCATCCCCAAGCTTTGGCTTTTAGGTGTCCTTAGATTATCTTGGGGGTTCCATGGGCATCCCCAAGCTTAGGCTCTTGCCACTCCTTGTCCCATAATCCATCAAATCTTTACCCAAAACTTGAAAACTTCACAACACAAAACTTAAAGTAGAAAATCTTGTGAGCTCCGTTAGCGAAAGAAAAGAAAACACCAATTCAAGGTACTGTAATTAACTCAATTCTTTATTTATATTGTTTTTAAACCTACTGTATTCCAACTTCTCTATGGTTTATAAACTATTTTACTAGCCATAGATTCATCAAAATAAGAAAACAACACACGAAAAACAGAATCTGTCAAAAACAGAACAGTCTGTAGTAATCTGTAGCTAACGCAAGATCTGGAACCCAAAAAATTCTAAAATAAATTGCTGGACGTGAGGAATTTATCTATTAATCATCTGCAAAAATAATTAACTAAATATCACTTTCCAAATAAAAATGGCAGCAGTTCTCGTGAGCGCTAAAGTTTCTGTTTTTTACAGCAAGATTAAAAATACTTTCCCCAAGTCTTCCCAACGGTTCTACTTGGCACAAACACTAATTAAACACAAAAAACACAATCAAAACAGAGGCTAGATAAATTATTTATTGAAAGCCTTATAGCTAGGCATAAGATTTCAACGATGCTCACAGGAAAGACAAGAATTGAAGCACAAAGAGAGCATCATAAAACGCGTGACAAACACATCTAAGTATCACATACTTCCTATGCATAGGCATCTTATAGGTAAACAAATTATCAAGGCAAGCAAAAACTAGCATATGCAAGGAAGCGGAAAGAAACAATAGCAATCTCGACATAATGAGAGGTAATTTAGTAACATGAAAATTTCTACCACCATATTTTCCTCTCTCATAATAATTACATGTGGGATCATAAGCAAATTCAACAAAATAGCTATCACATAAAATACTTTCAACACGATCCACATGCATGCAAAGTTGACACTCTTTCAAAATAGTGGGATTAACATTAACTAAAGTCATGACCTCTTCAAACCCACTTTTATCAAAAACTTTATAAGATTGAACATTATCCAAATATGTGGGGTCTAAAGTTGACACTCTTCCAAACCCACTTTCAATATTATTGCAAACACTATTATCAATATCATATTCATCATGGGGCTTAAATAAATTTTCAAGATCATAAGAAGAATCACCCCAATCATGATCATCGCAACAAGTAGAGGACGTAGCAAAACTAGCATCCCCAAGCTTAGGGCTTTGCATATTATTAGCACAATTTACATAAATAGAATTTATAATAAAATCATTGCAATCATGCTTTTTATTCAAAGATCTATCATGAATCGCTTCATAAAGTAATTCATCACACTTTTCAGATTCACGAATTTCAAGCAAAACCTTATAAAGATAATCTAGTGCATAAAACTCACTAGCAATTGGTTCATCATAATTGGATCTCTTAAAAATATTAGCAAGCGTATGAGGATCCATAGATCTTAGGTTCTGTGATGCGGGAGATAAGGTTTTGTGATGGGTACTTGGTATGTTGACTTTTGCGTAGACCTCCCCGGCAACAGCGCCAGAAATCCTTCTTGCTACCTCTTGAGCACTTGCGTTGGTTTTCCCTTGAAGAGGAAAGGGTGATGAAGCAGAGTAGCGTAAGTATTTCCCTCAGTTTTTGAGAACCAAGGTGTCAATCCAGTAGGAGGCCACGCACGAGTCCCTCGCACCTACACAAACAAATAAATCCTCGCAACCAATGCGATAAGGGGTTGTCAATCCCTATAGGTCACTTACGAGAGTGAGATCTGATAGATATGATAAGATAATATTTTTGGTATTTTTATGATGAAGATGCAAAGTAAAATAAAAGGCAAAGGAAATAACTAAGTATTGGAAGATTAATATGATGGAAGATAGACCAGGGGGCCATAGGTTTCACTAGTGGCTTCTCTCGAGAGCATAAGTATTCACGGTGGGTAAACAAATTACTGTTGAGCAATTGACAGAATTGAGCATAGTTATGAGAATATCTAGGTATGATCATGTATATAGGCAGCACGTCCGAGACAAGTAGACCGACTCATGCCTGCATCTACTATTACTCCACACATCGACCGCTATCCAGCATGCATCTAGAGTATTAAGTTCAAGATAACAGAGTAACGCTTTAAGCAAGATGACATGATGTAGAGGGATAAACTCATGCAATATGATGAAAACCCCATCTTGTTATCCTCGATGGCAACAATACAATACGTGCCTTGCTGCCCCTACTATCATTGGGAAAGGACACCGCAAGATTGAACCCAAAGCTAAGCACTTCTCCCATTTCAAGAAAGATCAATCTAGTAGGCCAAACCAAACTGATAATTCGAAGAGACTTGCAAAGATAACCAATCATACATAAAAGAATTCAGAGAAGATTCAAATATTGTTCATAGATAAACTTGATCATAAACCCACAATTCATCGGTCTCAACAAACACACCGCAAAAGAAGATTACATCGAATAGATCTCCACAAGAGAGGGGGAGAACTTTGTACTGAGATCCAAAAAGAGAGAAGAAGCCATCTAGCTAATAACTATGGACCCGTAGGTCTGAAGTAAACTACTCACACTTCATTGGAGGGGCTATGGTGTTGATGTAGAAGCCCTCTGTGATCGATGCCCCCTCCAGCAGAGCTCCGGAACAGGCCCCAAGATGGGATCTCGTGGATACAGAAAGTTACGGCAGTGGAATTAGGGTTTTGGCTCCGTATCTGGTAGTTTGGGGGTACGTAGGTATATATCGGAGGAAGGAGTACGTCGGTGGAGCAACAGGGGGCCCACGAGGGTGGAGGGCGCGCTTGGGGGGGTAGGCGCGCCCCCCTACCTCGTGGCCTCCTGGTTGATGTCTTGACGTAGGGCCCAAGTCCTCTGGATCATGTTCGTTCCGAAAATCATGTTCCCGAAGGTTTCATTCCGTTTGGACTCCGTTTGATATTCTTTTTCTGCGAAACCCTAAAATAGGCAAAAAAATAGCAATTCTGGATTGGGCCTCCGGTTAATAGGTTAGTCCCGAAAATAATATAAAAGTGTATAATAAAGCCCAATAATGTCCAAAACATAATATAATATAGCATGGAACAATCAAAAATTATAGATACGTTGGAGACGTATCAAACATCGACTACATGGCACTTCACCATTGTTTGGGCCTAGAGGAAGGCATTGGGAAGTAATAAGTAGATGATGGGTTGCTAGAGTGACAGAAGCTTAAACCCTAGTTTATGCGTTGCTTCGTATGGGGCTGATTTGGATCCATATGTTTCATGCTATGGTTAGGTTTACCTTAATACTTATTTTGTAGTTGTGGATGCTTGCAAGAGGGGTTAATCATAAATGGGATGCTTGTCCAATGAAGGGCAGTACCCAAACACCGGTCCACCCACATATCAAATTATCAAAGTACCAAACGCGAATCATATGAGCGTGATGAAAAGTAGCTTGATGATAATTCCCATGTGTCCTCGGGAGTGCTTTCCTTTATATAAGAGTTTGTCTAGGCTTGTCCTTTGCTACAAAAAGGATTGGTCCATCTTGCTGCACCTTATTTACTTTTATTACTTGTTACCCGTTACAAATTACCTTATCACAAAACTATTTGTTACCGATAATTTCAGTGCTTGCAGAGAATACCTTACTGAAAATTGCTTATCATTTCCTTCTACTCCTCATTGGGTTCGACACTCTTACTAATCGAAAGGACTACGATAGATCCCCTATACTTGTGGGTCATCAAGACTCTTTTCTGGCGCCGTTTCCAGGGAGTGAAGCGCCTTTGGTAGGTGGAATTTGGTAAGGAAAAAATTATATAGTGTGCTGAAATTTACTGTCACTTGTTACTATGGAACATAATCCTTTGAGGGGCTTGTTTGGGGTATCTTCACCCCGACCAGTAGAGCAAAGAGTTGCTCCTCAACCTACTGAACCTACTGAAAATGTTTACTTTGAAATTCCTTCGGTTATGATAGAGAAACTGCTAGCTAATCCTTTCACGAGTGATGGAACATTACATCCCGATTTGCACCTAATCTATGTGGATGAAGTTTATGGATTATTTAACCTTGCAGGTATGCCCGAGGATATTATCAAGAAGAAGGTCTTCCCTTTATCTTTGAAGGGAAAGGCATTGACATGGTTTAGGCTATGTGATGATATGGGATCATGGAACTACAACATATTGAAATTGGAATTTCATCAGAAGTTTTATCCTATGCATCTGGTTCATCGTGATCGTAATTATATATATAATTTTTGGCCTCGCGAAGGAGAAATCATCGCTCAAGCTTGGGGGAGGCTTAAGTAAATGTTATATTCATGCCCAATCATGAGTTCTCAAGAGAAATTATTATTCAAAATATTTATGCTCGGCTTTCTCTCAATAATCGCTCCATGCTCGATACTTCTTGTACTGGTTCTTTTATGATGAAGACTATTGAATTCAAATGGGATTTATTGGAAAGAATTAAACGCAAATCTGAAGATTGGGATCTCGACGAAGGTAAGGAGTCAGGTATAACACCCAAGTTTGATTGTGTTAAGTCTTTTATGGATACCGATGTTTTCTGTGAATTTAGCACTAAATACGGACTTGACTCTGAGATAGTAGCTTCTTTCTGTGAATCTTTTTCTACTCATGTTGATCTCCCTAAGGAGAAGTGGATTAAATATAATCCTTCCATTGAAGTAAAAGTAGTTGCACCTATTAAAGTTGAAGAAAATACTATCACTTATAATGTTGATCATGTTGTTCATACTGCTTATATTGAGAAACCACCTTTCCCTGTTAGAATAAAGGATCATGCTAAAACTTCAACTATGGTTCGTAAGAGTAATACTAGAACACCTACACCCCCTAAGCAAATTAAAGTTGAACCTAGTATTGCTATGGTTAAAGATCTCTTGGCCCATATATCGATGGGCATGTTATTTAACTTCTGTGATGAAGCTGCTAGAATTGCTAGACCTGACCCTAAAAATAAACATAGACTTGTTGTAGGCATGCCTGTTATTTTTGTTAACATAGGAGATAATTGCTATCATGGATTATGTGATATGGGTGCTAGTGCAAGTACAATACCTCATTCCTTATATAAAGAAATTATGCATGATATTGCACCTGCTGAGATAGAGGAAATTGATGTTACAATTAAGCTTGCCAATAGAGACACTATTTCACCAGTTGGGATTGTTAGAGATGTTGAAGTCTTGTGTGGGAAAGTTAAATATCATGCTGATTTTCTTGTTCTTGGTTCCCCACAAGATAACTTTTGTCCCATTATATTTGGTAGACCCTTCTTGAATACTGTTAATGCTAGGATAGATTGTAAAAAGGATGTTGTTACTATTGGTTTGGGGGATATGTCTCATGAGTTTAATTTTGCTAAATTTCGTAGACAACCCCGTGATAAAGAATTGCCTAGTAAAGATGAAATTATTGGTCTTGCTTATACTGCCGTGCCTCCTAATGATCCTTTAGAACAATATTTGCTCGACCATGAAAATTATATGTTTATGAATGAAAGAAGGGAAATAGATGAAGTATTCTTTAAACAGGGATATATTTTGAAACACAACTTGCCTGTTGAAATCCTAGGGGATCCTCCTCCACCCAAGGGTGATCACGTGTTTGAGCTTAAACCATTACCTGATACTCTTAAATATGCTTACCTTGATGAGAAGAAGATATATCCTGTTATTATTAGTGCTAACCTTTCAGAGCATGAAGAAAAGAAATTATTGAAAACTCTAAAGAAGCACCGTGCTGCTATTGGATATACTCTTGATGATCTTAAGGGAATTAGTCCCACTCTATGCCATCACAAAATAAAGTTGGAGAAAGACACAAAACCGGTTGTTGATCACCAACGACGGTTAAGTCCTACGATGAAAGAAGTGGTAAGAAAAGAAATACTAAAGCTTCTGGAGGCATGTCTAATTTATCCCGTTGCTGATAGTCAGTGGGTAAGTCCTGTCCATTGTGTCCCTAAGAAGGGAGGTATTATTGTTGTTCCTAATGATAAAAATGAATTGATCCCACAAAGAATTGTTACAGGTTATAGAATGGTAATTGATATCCGCAAATTAAGTTAAGCTACTAAAAAGGATCATTACCCTTTACCTTTTATTGATCAAATGCTAGAAAGATTATCCAAACATACACATTTTTTGCTTTCTAGATGGTTATTCTGGTTTCTCTCAACTACCTGTGTTAAAAGAGGACCAAGAAAAGACCACTTTTACTTGCCCTTTCAGTACCTTTGCTTATAGACATATGCCTTTTGGTTTATGTAATGCACCTGCTACCTTTCAAAGACGTATGATGGCTATATTATCTGACTACTGTGAAAAGATTGTTGAGGTTTTCATGGATGATTTCTCCGTGTATGGAACTTCTTTTGATGATTGCTTAAGCAACCTCGAGCGAGTTTTGCAGAGATGTGAAGAAACAAATCTTGTGTTGAATTGGGAGAAGTGCCACTTTATGGTTAATGAAGGTATTGTCTTGGGGCATAAAATTTCTGAAAGAGGTATTGAAGTTGATAAAGCTAAAGTTGATGCTATTGAAAATATGTTGTGTCCCAAGGACATTAAAGGTATAAGAAGTTTCCTTAGTCATGCCGGTTTTTATAGGAGGTTCAATAAAGACTTATCAAAAATTTCTAGGCCTATGACTAATCTCTTACAAAAGGATGTTCCTTTTGTCTTTCATGATGATTGTGTAGAAGCATTTGAAAAACTTAAGAAAGCCTTGATTTCTGCACCTATTGTTCAGCCACCTGATTGGAATTTACCCTTTGAAATTATGTGTGATGCTAGTGATTATGCTATAGGTGTTGTTCTAGGACAAAGAGTTGATAAGAAATTAAATGTTATTCAATATGCTAGTAAAACTCTAGACAGTGCCCAGAGAAATTATGCTACTACTGAAAAAGAATTTTTAGCAGTTGTATTTGCTTGTGATAAGTTCAGACTTTATATTGTTGATTCTAAAGTAACTGTTCACACTGATCATGTCGCTATTAAATATCTTATGGAAAAGAAAGATGCTAAACCTAGACTTATTAGATGGATTCTCTTGCTACAAGAATTTGATTTGCATATTATTAATAGAAAGGGAGCTGAGAACCCCGTTGCAGACAATTTGTCTAGGTTAGAGAATGTTCTTGATGACCCACTACCTATAGATGATAGCTTTCCTGATGAAGAATTAGCTGTCATAATTGCTTCTTGTATTGCTCCATGGTATGCTGATTATGCTAATTATATTGTTTCTAAATTTATACCACCTAGTTTCGCATACCAGCAAAAGAAAAGGTTTTTCTATGATTTAAGACATTACTTCTGGGATGACCCACATCTTTATAAAGAAGGAGTAAATGGTATTATTAGACATTGTGTACCTGAGCATGAACAGGAACAGATCCTATGTAAGTGTCACTCCGAGGCTTATGGAGGACACCATGCTGGAGATAGAACTGCGCATAAGGTATTGCAATCCGGTTTTTATTGGCCTACTCTTTTTAAAGATGCCCGTAAGTTTGTCTTGTCTTGTGATGAATGTCAAAGAATTGGTAATATTAGTAGACGTCAAGAAATTCCTATGAATTATTCACTTGTTATCGAACCATTTGATGTTTGGGGCTTTGATTATATGGGACTGTTTCCTTCCTCTAATGGGTATACACATATTTTAGTTGTTGTTGATTACGTTACTAAGTGGGTAGATGCTATTCCAACTAGTAGTGCTGATCATAACACCTCTATTAAGATGCTTAAAGAAGTTATTTTTCCGAGGTTTGGAGTCCCTAGATACTTAATGACTGATGGTGGTTCACATTTTATTCATGGTGATTTTCGTAAAATGCTTGCTAAGTATGATGTTAATCATAGAATTGCATCTCCATACCACCCACAGTCTAGTGGTCAAGTAGAACTGAGTAATAGAGAGCTCAAATTAATTTTGCAAAAGACCGTTAACAGATCTAGAAAGAATTCCTCCAAGAAACTTGATGATGCATTATGGGCTTATAGAACTGCATATAAAAATCCTAAGGGTATGTCGTATAAAATGGTTTATGGCAAAGCATGTCACTTACCTCTCGAACTAGAACATAAGCCATATTGGGCCATTAAAGAGCTCAATTATGATTTCAAACTTGCCGGTGAGAAGAGGCTATTTGACATTAGCTCACTTGATGAGTGGAGAACCCAGGCTTATGAGAATGCCAAACTGTTTAAAGAAAAAGTTAAAAGATGGCATGACAAAAGGATACAAAAGCGTGAGTTTAATGTAGGTGATTATGTATTGTTATACAACTCTCATTTGAGATTTTTTTCAGGAAAACTCCTCTCTAAATGGGAAGGACCTTACGTTATCGAGGAGGTCTATCGTTCCGGTGCCACAAAAATCAACAAGTTCGAAGGAACAAATCCGAGGGTGGTGAACGGTCAAAGAATCAAACATTATATCTCAGGTAATCCTATAAATGTTGAAACTAATGTTATTGAAACCATAACCCTCGAGGAATACATAAGGGACACTTGCCAGAACGTTTCAGCCTCCGAAAAGGAATAGGTATGTGGTACGGTAAGTAAACCGACTCCAAAACAGTTCTAATAGCAATTTTTCTCCGTTTTGGAATATTTAAGAAAATAGGAAAATAAGAAGTAGTCTGGGAAGGACAAGAGGCGTCCACGAGGGTGGAGGGCGCGCCCTACCCCCCCCCCCCCTGGGCGTGCCCCTGCCTCGTGGGCACCTCGTGTGCTCTCCGGACTCCGTTTTCTTGCACGATACTTATTTTGGTCGGTAAAAATTCATTATATAATCCCTCGAAGGTTTTGATCACCGTACCATGCAAATATCTCTTGTTTTTGTTTCGAGCTATTTTCTGCCAGAGTTATCAAGGCCAGGCATCATGTCGTCCCCCTCCTCCAACAATGAGGGCAATGATTCTTGGCTAATGACGATAGAGCTGAAGAGAGAAGAACCCTGGGAGATCAACAAGGATGATGGGATCAAGAAGGCCATGGAGGATCAAGTTCCGGCAGCAGAAGACGAAGACATCCTTCAACCTCATCACAATCTTCTTACCCCAATGGAGATTGAAGATTTCAAGATGATTGAGTTAGCTCTCATACAAAACAAGTATCTCACATGTGAAAATATTTTGTTGAAGGAGCATATCACCGCACTCAAGGGCATTATCCGCAAATTGGAGGATCTCCTACGCTTGATGTGTGACTATCCATCATCACCGCCATCTTCTTCACCAGCAAAAGAGAACTGAGTATCTGGTACGGGCACTCCCCTTGGCAACTGCCAAGCTTGGGGCAGGTGCCCCGGTATCGTATCACCATCACACTCCTACCTTTACCGTTTTTCTTAGTTCGATTCTTTTGGTAATATCTTGATCTAGTAGAATAAAGTTTAGTATGATCTAGTTTTGAGTTTTGCTTTACGATCCTTCTATGTAATCGAGTCCATGAGCTTTACATAATAAAGATTAGTTTTGAGTCAAGGGCTTTGCTATCTTGCTATGATCTTGAGGGAATAAAAGTAAGAATAAAAAGATCATATGGATCTTATGTAGAGTAATGACTTCACATATAAAGAGTATGATGAATAAAAGTTGTTGAGAGTTAACAAACATAGTTTTGGTCATCGTTGCAATTAATATGAAGTAATAAAGAAAGAGAGGTTTTCACATATAAATATACTATCTTGGACATCTTTTATGATTGTGAGCACTCATTAAAATATGACATGCTAAAAAGTTGATGTTGGACAAGGAAGACAACGTAATGGGTTATGTTTTCTTACATCCGAAATAAATTATATTGTCATGGATCATCCGACATGTTGAGCTTGCCTTTCCCCCTCATGCTAGCCAAATTCTTTGCACCAAGTAGAGATACTACTTGTGCTTCCGAACATCCTTAAACCCAGTTTTGCTGTGAGAGTCCACCATATCTACCTATGGATTGAGTAAGAACCTTCAAGTAAGTTTCATTGTTGCATATAATAAAAATTGCTCTTTAAATATGTATGATTTATTAGTGTGGAGAAAATAAGCTTTATACGATTTTGTGATGTGGAAGAAATAAAAGCGACGGACTACATAATAAAGGTCCATATCACAAGTGGCAATATAAAGTGACGTTCTTTTGCATTAAGATTTCGTGCATCCAACCATAAAAGCACATAACAACCTCTGCTTCCCTCTGTGAAGGGCCTATATTTTATTCTTGTCCTATGCTTTATACAAGAGTCAGGGTGATCTTCACCTTTCCTTTTTACATTTTATCCTTTGGCAAGCACAATGTGTTGGAAAGATCTTGATATATATAGCTAATTGGATGTGAGTTTTCATGAACTATTATTGTTGACGTTACCCTTGTGGTAAAAGGTTGGGACGCAAAACTATAAGCCCCTATCTTTCTCTGTGTCTGACTAAAACTCCATACCCATAAATATTGCGTGACTGTTAGCAATTGTGAAAGATTAAACGATAGTTGAGTATGTGGACTTGCTGAAAAGCTCTTATATTGACTCTTTCCGATGTTATAATAAATTGCAATTGCTTCAATGACTGAGATTATATTTGTTAGTTTTCAACGAAGTTTCTGATTCATACTTGAAATTGTGAATGAATTGTTACTTTAGCATAAGAAATCATATGACAATATATATATATATATCTTGTTGTTCTAAGAATTATCATGTTGCCCTCATGTCTGTATTTTATTTTATCGACATCTCTATCTCTAAACATGTGGACATATTTTTCGATATCGGCTTCCGCTTGAGGACAAGCGAGGTCTAAGCTTGGGGGAGTTGATATGTCCATTTTGCATCATGCTTTTATATCGATATTTATTGCATTATGGGCTGTTACTACACATTATGTCACAATACTTATGCCTTTTCTCTCTTATTTTACAAGGTTTACATGAAGAGGGAGAATGCCGGCAGCTGGAATTCTGGACTGGAAAAGGAGCAAATATTAGAGACCTGTTCTGCACAACTCCAAAAGTCTTGAAACTTCACGGGATCATGTTTTGGAATATATAAAAAATACTGGTGAAAGAATTAACTAGAGGGGGGCCACACCCTAGCCACGAGGGTGGGGGCGTACCCTACCCCCCGGCGCACCCCTGTCTCGTGGGCCCCCGGGAAGGCCTCCGGTGCCCATCTTCTACTATGTGAAGTCTTTAGTCTGAGAAAAAATCATAAGCAAGCTCACGGGACGAAACTCCGCCGCCACGAGGCAGAACCTTGGCGGAACCAATCTAGGGCTCCGGCGGAGCTGTTCTGCTGGGGAAACATCCCTCCGGGAGGGGGAAATCATCATCATCATCATCACCATCGGTCCTCTCAGCGGGAGGGGGTCAATCTCCATCAACATCTTCACCAGCACCATCTCCTCTCAAACCCTAGTTCATCTCTTGTTTCCAATCTTTGTCTCAAAACCTCAGATTGGTACATGTGGGTTGCTAGTAGTGTTGATTACTCCTTGTAGTTGATGCTAGTTGGTTTATTTGGTGGAAGATCATATGTTCAGATCCTTTATGCATATTAATACCCCTCTGATTATGAACATGAATATGGTTTGTGAGTAGTTACGTTTGTTCCTGAGGACATGTGAGAAGTCTTGCTATAAGTAGTCATGTGAATTTGGTATTCTTTCGATATTTTGATGAGATGTATGTTGTCTTTCCTCTAGTGGTGTCATGTGAACGTCGACTACATGACACTTCACCATTGTTTGGGCCTAGAGGAAGGCATTGGGAAGTAATAAATAGATGATGGGTTGCTAGAGTGACAGAAGCTTAAACCCTAGTTTATGCGTTGCTTCGTAAGGGGCTGATTTGGATCCATATGTTTCATGCTATGGTTAGGTTTATCTTAATACTTCTTTTGTAGTTGCAGGTGCTTGCAAGAGGGGTTAATCATAAGTGGGATGCTTTTCCAAGGAAGGGCGGTACCCAAGCACCGGTCCACCCACATATCAAATTATCAAAGTACCGAACGTGAATCATATGAGCGTGATGAAAACTAGCTTGACGATAATTCCCATGTGTCCTCGGGAGCGCTTTCCTTTATATAAGAGTTTTTCCAGGCTTGTCCTTTGCTACAAAAAGGATTTGGCCATCTTGCTGCACCTTATTTACTTTTATTACTTGTTACCTGTTACAAATTACCTTATCACAAAACTATCCGTTACCGATAATTTTCAATGCTTGCAGAGAATACCTTATTGAAAACTGCTTATCATTTCCTTCTGCTCCTTGTTGGGTTCAACACTATTACTTATCGAAAGGACTACGATAGATCCCCTATACTTTTGGGTCATCAATAAGCTCAAACCCAAATCGAAGAAGTGTGTCTTCATAGGATACCCAAAAGAAAATGTTGGGTACACCTTCTATCACAGATCCAAAGGCAAGATCTTTGTTGCTAAGAGTGGATCCTTTCTAGAGAAGGATTTCCTCTCGAAAGAAGTGAGTGGGGGGAAAGTAAAACTTGATGAGGTAATTGTACCTTCTCCCGAATTGGAAAGTAGTTCATCACAGAAATCAGTTCCAGTGATGCCTACATCAATTAGTGAGGAAGTTAATGATGATGATCATGAAACTTCAGATCAAGTTACTACTGAACCTCGTAGATCAACCAGAGTATGTTCCGCACTAGAGTGGTACAGTAATCCTGTTCTAGAAGTCATGTTACTAGACCATGACAAACCTACGAAATATGAGGAAGCGATGATGAGCCCAGATTCCGCAAAATGGCTTGAGTCCATGAAATCTGAGATGGGATCCATGTATGAGAACAAAGTGTGGACTTTGGTTGACTTGCCCAATGATCGCAAGCCATTGAGAATAAATGGATCTTCAAGAGGAAGACAGATGCTGATAGTAGTATTACTATATACAAAGCTCGAATTGTCGCAAAAGGTTTTCGACAAGTTCAAGATGTTGACTACGATGAGATTTTCTCACTCGTAGCGATGCTTGAGTCTGTCCAAATCATGTTAGCAATTGCCACATTTTATGAAATCTGGCAAATGGATGTAAAAACTGCATTCCTTAATGGATTTCTTAAAGAAGAGTTGTATATGATGCAACAAGAAGGTTTTGTCAATCCTAAAGGTGCTAACAAAGTGTGCAAGCTCCAGCGATCCATCTATGGACTGGTGCAAGCATCTCGGGGTTGGAATATATGCTTTGATAAAGTGATCAAAGCATATGGTTTTATACAGACTTGCGGTGAAGCCTGTATTTGTAAGAAAGTGAGTGGGAGCACTACAGCCTTTCTGATAAGTATATGTGAATGACATATTGTTGATCGGAAATGATGTAGAGTTCTCTGGAAAGCATAAAGGAGTATTTGAAAGGAGTTTTTCAAAGAAAGACCTCGGTGAAGCTACTTACATATTGAGCATCAAGATCTATAGAGATAGATCAAGACGCTTGATATATTTTTTCAATGAGTACATACCTTGACAAGATTTTGAAGTAGTTCAAAATGGAACACTCAAAGAAGGAATTCTTGCCTATGGTGCAAGGTGTGAAGTTGAGTAAAGACTCAAAACCTGACCACGGCAGAAAATAGAAAGAGAATGAAAAGCCATTCCCTATGCCTCAGCCATAGGTTCTATAAAGTATGCTATGCAGTGTACCAGACCTATTGTGTACCTCACCAAGAGTTTGGCAAGAGGGTACAATAGTGATCCCGAAGTGGATCACTGGACATCGGTCAAAATTATCCTTAGTGGAATAAGGATATGTTTCTCGGTTATGGAGGTGACAAAAAGTTCATCGTAAAGAGTTATGTCGATGCAAGTTTTGACACCAATCTGGATGACTCTGAGTCTCAATCTGGATACATATTGAAAGTGGGAGCAATTAGCTAGAGTAGCTCCGTGCAGAGCATTGTAGACATAGAAAAAATTGCAAAATACATATGGCTCTGAATGTGGCAGACCCGTTGACTAAATTTCTCTCACAAGAAAAACATGATCACTCTTTGGGTGTTAATCACATAGCGATGTGAACTAGATTATTGACTCTAGTAAACCCTTTGGGTATTAGTCACATGGAGATGTGAACTAATCACATAAAGATGTGAACTATTGGTTTTAAATCACATGACGATGTGAACTAGATTATTGACTCTAGTGCAAGTGGAGACTGAAGGAAATATGCCCTAGAGGCAATAATTAAGTTGTTATTTATATTTCCTTATATCATGATAAATGTTTATTATTCATGCTAGAATTGTATTAACCGGAAACTTGATACATGTGTGAATACATAGACAAATAGGGTGTCCCTAGTATGCCTCTACTTGACTAGCTCGTTAATCAAAGATGGTTAAGTTTCCTAGCCATAGACATGTGTTGTCATTTGATGAACGGGGTCGCATCATTAGAGAATGATGTGATGGACACGACCCATCCGTTAGCTTAGCACTATGATCGTTTAGTTTGTTGATATTGCTTTCTTCGTGACTTATACATGTTCCTATGACTATGAGATTATGCAACTCTCGAATACCAGAGGAACACTTAGTTTGCTATCAAACGTCACAACGTAACTGGGTGATTATAAAGATGCTCTACAGGTGTCTCCGATGGTGTTTGTTGAGTTGGCATAGATCGAGATTAGGATTTGTCACTCCGATTGTCGGAGAGGTATCTCTGGGCCCTCTCGGTAATGCTCATCACTATAAGCCTTGCAAGCAATGTGACTAAAGAGTTAGTTACGGGATGATGCATTACGGGACGAGTAAAGAGACTTTCTCGTAACGAGATTGAACTAGGTATGAGGATACCGACGATCGAATCTCGGACAACTAACATACCGATGACAAAGGGAACAACGTATGTTGTTATGCGGTTTGACCGATAAAGATCTTCGTAGAATATGTAGGAGCCAATATAAGAATCCAGGTTCCGCTATTGGTTATTGACCAGAGATGTGTATCGGTCATGTCTACATAGTTCTCAAACCCGTAGGGTCCGCACGCTTAACGTTCGATGACTATTTGTATTATGAGTTATGTGATTTGATGTACCGAAGGTTGTTCGGAGTTCCGGATGAGATCACGGAAATGACGAGGAGTCTCGAAATGGTCGAGACATAAAGATCGATATATTGGAAGGCTATATTCGGACATCAGAAAGGTTCCGAGTGATTCGGGTATTTTTCGGAGTACCGAAGAGTTACAGGAATTCGCTGGGGGGGGAAGTAGTGGGACCTAATGGGCCATATGGGAAAGGAGAGAAGAGCCTCAAGGGGTGCCCCCCCCATGGCAAGTCCGAATTGGACTAGGGAGGGGGCGGCGCCCCCTGTCTTTCCTTCTCCCTCTCCTACTCTCTCTCTCTCTCCCCTCTTGGAAAAGGAAGGGGACTCCAACTAGGATTGGGAATCCTAGTTGGACTCCCCCTATAGGCGCGCCCCTCCTAGGCCGGCCTCCTCTTTCCCCCTCCTTTATATACGTGGGCAGGGGGACACCCCAAAGGCACTCCAAGATTTGTCTTAGTCGTGTGTGGTGCCCCCCTCCATAGTTTTCCACCTCAATCATATTGTCATAGTGCTTAGGCGAAGCCCTGCGTCGGTAACTTCATCATCACCGTCACCACACTGTCGTGCTGAAGAAACTCTCCCTCGGCCTCAACTGGATCAAGAGTTCGAGGGACGTCACCGAGCTGAACGTGTGCAGATCGTGGAGGTGTCGTGCGTTCGGTACTTGGATCGGTTGGATCGCGAAGACGTTCAACTACATCAACCGCGTTACTAAACGCTTCCGCTTCCGGTCTACGAGGGTACGTAGACACACTCTCTCCTCTCGTTGCTATGCATCTCCTAGATAGATCTTGCGTGATCATAGGTAAAAAAATTGAAATACTGCGTTCCCCAACAGTATTTACACATGTACTAAGTTTCTGGTTAATACAATTCTAACATGAATAATAAACATTTATCATGACATAAGGAAATATAAATAACAACTTTATTATTGCCTCTAGGGCATATTTCCTTCAAGAAGCTCCCTCGGCAAATCGAGCACGGGTGTCTTTTGCTCTCGCCTTCTCTTCAACATTAAGAGTACCAATGAGATCCGAAACGGAAAACTCCTGTCTCTTGTGTTTTAGGGAAGTAGCAAAATTGTTCTACGAAGGTGGAAGCTTGGCAATGATGCTCCCGGCAACAAATTTGTCCGGCAACACACACTTAAAGTACTCAAGTTCCTTGGAGAATGATTGTATCTCATGAGCCTGTTGTACAACAGAGCGCTCATCAATCATCTTGTAGTCATAGAATTGCTCCATGATGTACAACTCGCTGCCAGTGACCGAGGCACCAAAGTTGGCCTCGAGCGCAGCCCACATGTCATTGCCGTTGTCAAACGACATATACGAATCCACAATGGAATCATCAAGAACACTCAGAAGGGCGCCTTTAAAGAGAGTATCGATCTTCTCAAAAGCTTTCAACTGTGCTGGATTAAGATCGCCCTCAGGCTTGCCCTTAGTGGCGTCATAGCAGCACATGGTCTAAAACCAGTACACTGCTCTCATGCGCCACCTCTTATATTGCACCCCCCTTAAAGGTAGGCGGCTTCAAATGCGCAGGAAAACTAGTCGGTGTAAATTGCCTATAATCACGTTTTTGGATTGTTGAAAATATGAGCAAATTACTACGAGATTTAATACGAATAAACAGAAGATAAATCATGACAGCACTAGCAGAGATTAAACTAATCATGCGAACTAGTATAGTAGATGAACAGATCACATCTAGGACACATACTAGAAACATGAATTCTACCTATATGAGAAAATTACAACGAGATTTAATCCGAATAAACAGAAGATAAATCATGACAACACTAGCAGAGATTAAACTAATCATGCGAACTAGCATAGTAGATGAACAGATCACATTTAGGGCACATACTAGAAACATGAATTCTACCACGATCTCGAACAAGAGGGATAGAATCACATACGGTGCAGTGGGAGCAGCACCACCGGCGTTGATGTTGTCACCCATGTCGTTAAGGATGAGGTTGCCGAGGTCGGGAAAGAAGTCGTCGTTGGCGAAGTCGTCGCTGCCAGCAGTTGTGCGAGGATGCTCCCCAAAAACCTGATCGCCCTCTCTCGTACAGGATCACGAGAGGCGGGGTTCCGGAGGCCTGCTATCCCTTCTCGCGGTGCACGCAGGAAGGGGGGATGGAGAAGACTTGCATGGCGGCGTAATGCTCTGGAACGATGGTGTAAAACCATACGATGCGGCGGCGACTAGGGTAGACGTCTGCTTGACTATATAATGCGAGCCGGGTAGGTCGTGGAGAAAACCCCACGTCCAAGTAACAGCCCCACGATCCAAAAGGATCGGAAACGGTTGAGTAATTAACGCGTCCATTAATTGTTAATTAATGACTTATTAATTCCCGAGCAGCAAAAATATAGAATACGTGCATGCTCTGTCCTCGGCTCGGCTCATTCCTGCAACCCGCGGCGCGTCGTGACGTGGCGAGGCGTGGCGTGGCGAAGCGAGCGAGGAGGAGGACCGCGCGTGTAGGTCTTCTCTTCTCATGCTCATACAAATGATAGAAGAGCTCACCTTATAAAGAGGTGCGACTCTCCCTCTCAACTTATGGGATGGGACTAAATTTTAGTCTCACTCACATGTGTGCATGAATGGGCCAATAGAATTTCAGAATTTTAGTTGGGTTTTGGGCCAAAAGCCCACTAGCAAATTCCAACAGGTGTGTCGGCAAAGAGAACTCGTTTGGAGTTGTTGCTCTTTGGAAGCGGCCGGTGTTGGTCGAGACATGATTTTGTTGATCGGTTTAGGACAGACCCTTATGCGTTGGAGTTGAAGTTGTATTGTGTGTTTGAGTTGGAGTGGTGTTTGCTACTCGTTGGTGTGTGGTGGGAGCTTGCCTGAGTTCTTAGGGCATCTCCAGCCGTTCGGCCCCCCAGGGCGCCTAAATAGAGCGGCCTGGGGGCGTGCCGGCGCTAGTTCGGCCCCTGGGGCCGACCTAGCTCCCAGTCACGCCCCCAAGCGCCGGCCCCAGGATGCGGGAAATTTAAACTTGGTCGTTCCCGCTCTCAAAAGACGCCACAAATCCGGCGATCGGACGTAGTCTGGCGTTACAAAAAAACAGGGCGCCGCACGCCGCAAGTTCACGTGCGCAATGATTCACTCGGCGGGGTCGGCGCCAGGCGTTGGCGGAGTCGGCGTGCGCGGGCTCGGCGGTGTCGGAGCTGCTTCGGTGCTGGGCTGTGTCGGCGCGGCTTCGGCACTGCTGGGCGGTGATGTAGAGGCGTCGTTCGGGCTTGGCGTCCGTGTGGTCGTGGGCGATGGAGCTTGCGTCGTCGGTGTTGCCATCGGCAGCTCACTCAGGATGAGGCCGCGCTGCACCAGGTACCACGCCTTGAGCTTCTCGTCGTTGCTCTGGAGCATGTCCGCCCCGCCCATCAGAAAAGCCATGTCGGTGTTCCTCTTCTTCGCGGCGACGTTCGTCCGGAGCAGGTCGAGCTTGATGGCGTTGTTCTTCATCAGCGACGACCACCGCGCCTCGGTCTTCTCTTCGCGTAGGACGGCCCGGGCCTGGGCGTCGGCGAGGCAATGCTCGATGGACTCTTGCACTCGCGCAGTTGCCACGTCGGTGTTTTTCCCCTTCTTTGCCAATTTGTGGTCGTCCGGCCGCCCCTCTGACGCGCCCGGAGTCGTCGCGTCCGGCTTGTATGTCTCCTTGGCCTTGTCGAGGGCACGTCAGACTTCCGCCCACTTCTCGCACTTGTCAATGCGCTTGTAGACGTGGAGGTGCTTGAAGTCGGCGTCTTGGTTGTCGCCCCGATACATGGCGAACATATGCAGCAGCTGCGCGGAGGGACAAACAGTTGGCGGGCGGCGGGCGTAGATGACGAAGATATGCGGGCGAACGACGTGCGTACCTGATCCTCAACGCTGGCGCCGCTCTCCGGGCGAGCCGCGACCTCCTCGACGATTCCATGCCATTTGTTGCACGCCAACTGGATACGCCCCCAATGGTTCGCCATCGCCTTGGAGCCGCGCTGCATGTAGACGCTTTTGAAGTAGGGGTCAACGAGCTTCCGCTCGTCGAACTCGGCCTTGATGCGGTCCCAGTACGTCTCCAAGCTCTGGTTCGCGCCGGTAGTCGGGTCGAGGCAGACGACTTTCCATGCTTCGGCGAGGCATTCCTCCTCCTTGGACGTCCACTTGATGCGCGGTTCGCCTGACCTAGCCGCCCGCTTCTTCTTCTTCTGGCGCCCCTTCGTCGGAACAGGAGCCGGCTCCTCCTCCTCCTCCTCGTCCTCCTCCTCCTCCTCCTCGGGTTCCTGCGCTTCGTGCGCGTCCTCGCCATAGACGTAGCCGAGCTCGGCCTCCATGTCGCCGTTGAGATCCACTACCTCGTCCTGGGTGGCGAACCCGAGAGACGCGGCGGCCGTGGTCGATCCTGTCGCGATGATGTCGTCCATGTCGGCTCCCGTGTCGTCGGCGTCGCCGAGGTGCGAGAAGGGCAGCGGTCCACGGTAGAGATGGGGCGTCGATGTGGACGCGTAGGCGGCGGGCGGCGAGTAGTTGTATGGAGGGTACTGCACGCCGACGAAGGCGGGCGAGGGCGTGCGCGTCGCGGGGTGACCATGAGGGAAGGTCACGTTTGGGTTGAACCCACCGTGCACGTCGCCGTCGGCGTAGCCGGGCGACGATGAACCCCATGGAGATCCAACGCCTTGCTGTCCCCAGGGCGCGTACTGGGCGTGGCTGACGACGGGTGGATTCATCCCCGCCTGGTCGACCGATGAGGAAGACGCCGTCGCGCGCGCCGCGTTGTCGCGGGCCTTCTTGGCTATGGCCCTGTTCCGCCGGTCGGCGGTGACTGCTTCGCGTCACTGAACTTCCACCCTCCACTCGGCGTTCGACAGGCCCGGTGGCTTCGATGGCGGCGCCCTCGGCTTCCTCTGCTTCGGCTGGGCCACGGCGCCAGTCGCGGTTGTCGCCGCGCGCGGCATGGCGTACTTCTTCGGCGGCATGGCGGCGACTGGAAGGCGAGCGGGAGGGGGTTTGGCGGGAGAAAGGGAGAGAATGGCGGGAGGAAGGCGAGTGAACGGGAGAGATGCGAGGGAAAAGCGTCAAGAAACGGCGGGAAAAGGCCCTCGGGTCGCCGCCAGGGCGGACCCACGCGCCTTTTTCGCTTGTGCCGGCTCCCCAAGCGCCCCCCAGGGCGCCGGGTTCGGCCTGGATCCGCCAGCACCATTTTTGACCCGAGCCGGCGAAAAACGGGTTTCTGGGGGCGCGACTGGGCCGTTTTTTTTACGCCGGCGCGGCAAAAACGCCTGGAGAGGGCCTGTTGGGGGCGCGGCTGGAGATGCCCTTATATTTTACCTCTGTTTTTTATAAAGCTAAGGCACACATTGCGTGTTCTCAAACTATTTTTTTTAACAAAGGCACTGATATTTATTTTGACCAGAAACGAGCCCAAACCTTCGATCCAAACAAAGTTTTGGAGGCAAGATATCCACACAAATTAGGAAGCATAATTCCAACCCAAACAGCTGGACTAATGTGGTTTATATATTCATGATGAACCCCAAGACCAGTATCATTTTGAAGGAATTGCGCCAAGCATGCATGGGGCCATTTTTAATCAGTGACAGACTTAGAGTGAACTACTTCCCTTGTCAGGGCATCACTCCCAAAAGGGCCCCCCATCCCATCCATCCTTGCAAGTCAATCAATAACTTAATGGTTGTTCCTACATCCAAATCCAAACACCTGGACAAACACCAAGGTGAAGGCTGGTTGGTTGGACCAAGCTACTGAAACTTGCCAGGACAAACCCCCTTCGGTAGGTGTGACCGTGTGAGTACTACCTTACCATCTGCAACAGTATCCAGACTTTGGATTTCAGACTTCTCTGCAATTTCTTGAATTGGGTTTGCTTCCTATGAATATTGACTCAATTTGGTAGCACACCTTTCTTGCAATCTTCATTTGGTTGAAAAATGTCGTTCCGACTTTTGACCGGTTTGATTCAACACCAAAAACCCGGTCAAATTACGCAAAGAACGATGGTTGCTGTTTTGGTGCGCTGGTCATATGAAGCACTAGCACGACGACTTTCCGACTTTTTACTATGACGAGTTTTGCCCGGCTCCCACGAGGAAGGGGCGATGACGATGGCGTGTCTTCGGCTCGCTTCAATACTTGTAGTCGTCGTTAGGCGGTCTACGAATCTGGATGTAGTTTTTGTTATTTTTTATGTTCATTGTACCGTCATGATTAAAAGTTTTTAAAAAAAAGAACCGGTCCCAGGTCAAATCAAAAGAAGAAGTGCGGAGAGGTTAAGCAAAGTAGACGAGGTGCATGGAATAGTATACAAGTTGTTCTCTTGCTTCACTCCTCCTCTTCCCTCCCTTTGAAAAAATCCATCTTCCCTGCTCCTCCAAGTAACCAAACCATGCAAATACGCAGGTCATCTCTCTTGCTCCATCTTCTTATGCATGCATGAGCATGGCGGCCATGAGATGCCTCAGACCAGGCGGCGCTCGTCGCCGGCAGTGCCCTCTCCTCGCCGCCTTCTGCTCCTCGCTCGTCGACGGGCTCGCGCACCTGGAGGCCACGCTGTCCGCCGAAGATGATGACGGCGGTGGCGGGTCCGCGGTGTCGATGAGGTGGTGCGCCGACGCCATGCGCCTGGTGAGGCGGATGCAGCGGGACCTGCTGGCTGTCTTCAGGAGCGCCGACGCGCGGGCCGACCCCTGCGGCGGCGAGGACTGGCTGGAGCAGTACATGCAGGAGACGGCGGCGCTGCTGGACTTCTGCAACGCGTTCAAGTCCGCCGTGTCGCGGATGCACCGCTACTGCATGGTGGTGGACTTCGCCGCGCAGGTGGGCTGCGCCGGCGCCGGGGGTGTCGCCGCCTCGCTCGTTGCTGAGAGCGCCGGGCCGCCGAAGGAGACGGACGCGCCGTCCTCGCCGGCCGCCGCCGTCCGCGCTAAGCTGTCGGACGTGAAGGCAGTGGTGAGCGAGGCGGAGCGGCTGGGGGGAAAGATCATCTCCAGCTCCACCGGAAGCGGCAGCATGGTCCTCGTCACGCTCGTCGCCAAGATCACAATGGCCGTCGTGGCCACCTCCGTGCTCCACGCGCTCACCCACGCCTCACCCCCTTCCCTCCTCGACGACGACGTCGGCGTCGGCGGCGCGCACCCGCGCAGCAGCACGCTCGCCCGCGCCGCCGTCCCAGAGCAGCTGCGGCCGTGGCGCGAGTCGCTGTCGGCGATCAACGACCGTGTGGCGGCGCTGCCGGCGAGCATCGCGGAGCACGAGAGTGTCGTCACGGCGGTGAGGGACATGATCGGCGGCAAGACGGAAGAGTCCGAGGATCATGTGGAGCTGCTGAGGACGAGGTCCGGCGAGCTCCGGGAGGGGGTGGAGATGTTCGACTGTGTTCTTGATCAGGTCTTTGATGAGGTGATCAGGGGCAGGAATGAGATGCTGGGGATCTTCAGAGACAAGGTCCTCACATAACTGAATCGGGGTGAATTTTAATTACCTCTGGATTTTAATCCCGTGTAAAAATTTGGTGATGTTTGTAATGTTGGATTTGATATCCTGAATTGCTAATTCATCGATCAGCTGAAATTTCTGTATCTTTTTTCCTTCTTTGTAAAGGGTGTAGAAGTTGTTGTAGCGTGTGGTTTTATGTGTTTGCACTTTAATTTGGTTTGTAACTTGTATTGACAGTGTCCCGGGACTGATCAATAAAGCAAATGACATTTCATTTATTCTTCCACGAGTTAAATAGCTTCAAGCCTGAACCAGCAAGAGCACCTATGCCTTTTTTTTTGTGAAGCAACATATTGTTTATTGCACATTCAACACAAAGTAATGTGCTTGGAAATATCAGACAAATTTAGGTCATTTGATTTTGTAGATCACATAAAAAATCAAGACTGAAGATTCCAAAAGTTCATGCAAAAAATCACTAACTTCCTATCCTGGAGAGAATTACAGATTGCAGCATCCTGTCATAATATTACATTTCACTAAACCATTTTGGATTACATGAGAATACACCATATGATGGTACACAGAGCCTGGCCGGCTCTAGGAGTTCATGTGCAGCCAGACCGTTTCTTCCCCAAAAGAATGAACAAAACTTCACGGCAAGCAACAAGAACTTATGAAACCAAACAGCTAGCATTTCCTAATCCGCCTTTGTAGAGTACAAAAAGAACGGCGGAACTAATCTGCAGGATCATGATGTACATGCGATCGCTTGCGGCGATCCATTCAGCATCGACTCCCTGGTCCGACATAGATGTTGACAGTGGTTGAACTTCGTGAGCTGTACCAAAGGTATAATCCTTGTGCTATCTCTGCTTTCTCTCTAAACCCACCCTTTGAAAATATCTTTGTTATCTTGTTAGCTGTCCACTGCTATGTCTCTCTTCCGATCGATGATGAAATAGTTTTGCCATTGATCGCCTCTCACAATCCTGAAAATTTATAGGATAACGATTAAACTTAAACGGATGTATTGTATAAATCCTAGCTATGATGGTTTACCACACCCACCTTAAACATATTGAGGCGAAACGACTTCTTAGGATTCATTCTTCTAAGCTTCAAGTATGTATATGCAAAGCTGAGCTGGTCACGAGGTGTGAAGCGATCAACCTCATTGAACCACAGACAAGAGAATAAGTTGGACATCGGTGTGTGTTCCCTCACGATGAAAGAACCTTCAGGGACATCTGCAACAAGAGGAAAAAGATCTCTTAGGTCAACACAATTCATACACTAGAAATAATACCAGCAGGTAAGAGAACATACAGCTTGGTAGCAGCTTGTGGGGATCCGATGAGTTGAACCTTGTCAGTCCGTCAGCTTGGTAAAATTCAAACTGTTGATCAATTATTGTATGGTTGAACTTGTTCAGCTTTTTATTTTGTGCCACTTCCTCCCATACGCAGTGCCGATCATAATGATTGGAAATAGCATATTCATAACCATGCCGCCAAAGAAAATATTCTAGGATAAGGATAGGATCAGTTTGTAGTCGCAATTTGCTGTCCAGCCAGATCGAGAATCTGATACAAGTAATGTTCTTAGACAAACAATATTGCAGAACAGGATGGTTCATCACATTAAAGATGTAAAACTAAAGCACAAGCCCCACACTAATTATCTGACAAAGCACATTTACCTTTTCATACTGTGAGTTACAAAAAGCACGATAATACATTAGCAGAAAAAAACACTACATATTTACAACTTATGCTACAGATTAAAAGACGTACATGTTTACAAGACTATATATTTTACCAAACTGAAGTGCTGATCGGCGTGTCAGAAAAAACCATGGTAGTTCAGGGTGTTTTGTAAAACATATTTTAAATGGGTGATGATCAAGTTGGCAGCAAATCAGACAGCTGGTACGATTCCAAAGTGGATGACTGTCACCACCAATTGGTTTCTTCAGAGTATAAGAAAGATACCGGAGAGCAGACCACACACAATCTCTGGGTATAAAAAAGCTAGTGTTCCAGTGTCAATGGAGAGAACAAACCATGGGAAACAGGCATTTTGTGCCAGTGCTCGCACTGCTATTGGACAGGAAGAGAACAAACCAGAAACAGAAAACCAATTATTCATCCAACACAGGTCTGCATATTCGAGACAGCGACACTGACACTATCGAGTTTTAGAAACCAAGATGGATTACTACTCTGAGCAAAGATATAAGCAGACAGGCACACAATACAGATGGGGATGGGATGAGTCCCCGATGTGACAGTATTGCCTGGAACAAATACCCAGGTCCCAGGATATGAAGGGGAGTGGAAAAGGGTTCAAAATTCTGTATTGAAACTACTGGACCTATATGGTGTCGCTGACTGGTTCTCAGCCAATTATGCTGTTAACCAATAATTTTCCAGAGCTGTTTAACTACCCATTTGATAAAAATTACAGCAACCACAGATAAGTAGCCACGGTATTTTTGTTCAATTAACTACAAATATCATCTTTTCCGAATCGGTACATGGTGACAACATCATCCTTTTCTCATAAACCTCTAATCATGCAGTTTTATGCTAGCATACTGACCATCCAATATTCTGAATCAAAACAGCAAATAGGGCGCCACAAATTAAATTTGACATTGAAATTTGGATTTCAATAATTTTGGATAGTATGTACTGTTACTTGTCCCGATAAGGACTGGGACAACTGACTCCCTGGTGCAAAACAACCTTGATTAAATTGTGAAAAACAAACACATGGCAAACCAGTGTGTGTTGAGCAAAAGGTAAGACTTTTTGGGAGATCACAAGGTTATGATTTGTCAATGGGGAAATTACATGCATAACACTTAAAACTACAGTTGAGTCCTTCACTGAAATACATGCATGGCAATCAGGACAGAAGATATTATGCAGAAACTCGCTCTTACCTTGACGATGGGAAAAGTCGATGCGCCAAAAGTTTTGGTATTTTCCCAACTCTCCGCATGTCATTATAAGGCATATTCTTAATCAATATGATCTTCCATACACCAATGAAACCCATGCTGTCCATTTTTTGGCCTTCAGATAGCAAAGTTTGCAATGTGACTTCATCCAAAAACATAGCAAAACAAACTGTCTTCTTTGAGAGACTTGTAATCTGCAAAGATATCATAGAAAGAAATTTAAATGGATGAATGGATACTACAGGATACTTCATGTTGCGGCATAGCAAAAGAAAAGGTCAGGAATTGCTTAAGTTTAGAGTGTGGTTATGGTGATTTTAGAAAAATGTGAAAAGTGAGTTTTCAATCTTGTATCACATATCGACATTAAAGGACTTAGCGAAAGATAGCATCATTATACTATTAATGGAGATGTGATTGCATTTCATAGACCTATTATATAAGGTTTTCTATGTCTGTATGTGAAACTAATCAGCAGTGAAAATACTGCTTTAACTTTGACAAGTACCTAGAGACTATAACAGTAAAGCGAGGCTAATGAGATCCTAAACTTTCTGCAACAAACCATACCAAGAACAAAGGAACCTACAGAAACAAATTGTTATAAGCTGCTTATTGCAACTTATACAGGATGGAGGAATCATAATAAAAGTGTAAATTTGTCAAAGAGTTATGTGCCAAGAAATGCCATACTGTTTTGCCAAATGGAGTCCTCAGACGATCGGAGTTTCCAAAGATGCAGGAAGATACAGCAATGCGGCATTTGCTCATGTACTTCCTGTCATCCTCAGATATATCAAAACCAGTGCTTGATCCATTAGGCCCCTTAACAAAAGCACATGTCAATTGTTGATCATGAGCTACGTATGACTCCTCCCTTTCCTGTAGAGTCTGGTGGCCAGCAAATCTTGGCTCCCAATTTTCTGATCCAGCTGGTTTTTGTTCAATCTCTACATACTCCAACTTAAAGCTAGCAAATTTTTCATTTTTTGCAGGCTCTACAAGTTGAGCAGTGGAGTTCAGAAACTTCATTTCACAAGTTGAACCTGGTTAATGTGTTCCAACAAATTAGGTAACCATCAAGAACAGAGGCTAAATATTTTATGATTAGATATTAAAGACATGGAACAAGCTTGATTGCAAAAAAAGTGTCATATTTGATATCAACAGAACTTATGGTACAACAAATTATCAAACTAGAGGATACCCTGCGTGTTGCCGTGGGAATTGGTTGATGAATATTTAGGTTGATAACATGAGAACCAAAATTAAAAATACATATGATTTATTATATTTGATTATGTATAGTTGCAAAAATATTTATTGAATGTAAGTATAATAATTGAATGGGAAACATTTTTGCATGCATGGTTGAATGTTGTGGTGGGTCTTTTCCCATGCATAATTCCATGTTGAGGCGGGCTTTATCCCATTCATAATTGTATGGTGAGGTGGCATGCTTGCATGTTGAGATAAATAAGTTAGTGGGGATGACTCTCTTAGGTATATAGAATATAGCAAAGGTACTGATAGACCGAATAATAAAGCTCACAGATACTGATTTTGACTTGCATAATAAATAATACAACTATCATGATACCATTGCGTGCTAACATTTTCAGTTAATTCACCAGGCAAAAACCTGGTCATCCAAGATCAGTACCATATCTACGATTCTTAAATCCAACAGCAAACTATGAAGATGTTATGCCACAAGCCTATCAGTTGGCAGTCTAACATGTTCAAGACATCCAGTATTACGGTCATGTCATGCATGTTGCAATATTTAGGTAGCCACTGGGTACAATATGCATGCTCATATTTTATTCATGACTCAACACTTAAATAGTCACTACGTACAGTACACATCTTATACATGCTAACAGCGTCTCCTATTAGATTCTTACAATCAAATCTCATGTTTCTAAAAAAATAATGATCTCACTACAGCAGAAAAATAGCACGCATATATATAGCTACTTAGCTAGCTGAATTACCTCATAAAGCTATTACGATAGTAACAACAAAAATCTTATGTTATTTTAAGTGAATGGGATCAAAATTCCGCCAATTCAGGGAAGAAAACCATGATCCTAAATTCAAATTGGCCGACTCTTGCTTTCAAACTTGAAAAGGGAGAACAACTCACCAGACTTTTTCCGCTTTGGTTTCTTCTTGGACCCATGTTTCTTATCACCAGTACCCGAAGCTTTCTTTTGATTCGTGTTAACAGCATCACTGTCATCACTAATCCTTCCACCTGCTGCTTTCATGTGTCTCTCCAAGGCAGCATTCTCTTCCTTCCCTATGTTCTCATGAATACCATCACCAAGCTTCCTACCGGCAGAATGCATCTGAGAATCATCGGGATCATCAATGCCATCATCATACTCATCATCTGGATCAACCTCCCTCATTCCTGTGCCCAACGCACCCATGGAGGCCGCCTCATACTGCTCCAGCTCTTTCCTGCCACCCTCATTGTACAAGGTGCCTCCTTTCCCCCCTTCAGCCAACTCTGGAACCTCCTTGTCAGTACCACCCTTGGTATCCAAGGTCAACCCTTTCTCCTCAATACCGGGATCAGAGCTCACGCTTTTCTCACTGCCACCACCAGCATCAGCAGTGTTTCCAGCTGCACCTGAGACCTTCTCCTTCTCGTCCTCCGAGTAGTCTTCGTCGCGCCGTCGATCGTCCTGGTCCCAGTACCTGGAATCCCGCGCACTCCTGCCACCACCGCCATGGCCGAACTTGAGCTCCTTCCAGTTCTTGCTCCGGTTCCACTCCGGCAAACCCTCCCCGCCTCCCGAATCCTCTCCGATCTCTGCAAAGCAGTACGAACATGTGGTGCATTAAGACAACCGAACTAACAGATAACCAGATCAACCGAACAGAATTTGGATCCCATTCGCATCCAGCCACGCCATGGACGATCCCAAGAGCGTCAAAGATGCCATTTGCTCTCTCCTCTCTCACTACTCCTGTCGAAGCAACAAGAACACCGAGCGGACCGCCTCAACCCATCCCCGGAGAAACCACCGTGCCGGGAGTGTGAAACCACGAACCTGCGGGGTCGCGAGAGAGGCGGCGCGAGAGGATGAAGACGCCAGCGAGGAGCAGGACTGCAGCGGCAGCTGCGGCAACGGCCGGCGAGCGGCGGCGCGCGGGCTTGCCGGGGCGGCGGATCCGGGAGGGTTTGGAGGGGTGTGCCCGGTGGTAGTCCGGGAGCGGGTGGTGGGCCCCGCCGCCGCGGGAGTCGAAGAAGCCGCCGCCGGATTGCCTGTACTGCGCCATCAAGCAGAGGCGGTGCTACTGCTGGTGCTCGGCCGCCACCATGGACGGGACGGAGGACGGTGGGTGGGGGAAGCGGACCGGAGTGAAACGGAGGGGCTTTTCTGTAATTTGAACGGGATGGTTGGAGGGAGTTGGTTAGTTTGCACGTGACGGTGATGGGGTTAGGAGAAGAGGTATCTCTCTCTCCCTCACACTGCGAGGTTGGTGAGATGGGAGCCGACATGTTAGGCATCGAACGGGGATATTTTTATCAAATAATGTGGTCTTCTTCTTTTTCTTTGATGATTGAAAAACGTCAAATGCCATGTATTAACTAGCACAAATGACAATCCTTGCAAAAAACACGCTGGCAATTTTTTTAAAAAAAATACATTCAAATTTATGGGGTTGCCGAAGTCTTTTTCCTCCCGCATCCAGCGGCGACCTCCTTTTCGAAATGATGCAGAGGCCACGGGTCATGTGTAACACCCACGATGCGGCTATATCTCCCACGTGTCGGAGCACGACTTAGAGGCATAACCGCATAGTAGGCATGTCGCAAGAGGGGTAATCTTTACACATCCCATGTACTGAATAAGGAAGGAATAAAGAGTTGGCTTACAATCGCCACTTCAATCTATATATAAATATAGCATTACATCATTCAGAATACAATCAAGGTTTGACTACGGAACCAAATAAAGAAAGACAACCCCAAATGCTAGATCCCCGATCGCCCCAACTGGGCTCCTCTACTGATCGTCCGGTAAAGAAACATAGTAATGTCCCGAATCCTCATCGAACTCCCACTTGAGTTCGGTCGCGTCCCCTGCACTGGCAACATCGGCACCTGCATCTGTTTTGAAGTAATCTGTGAGTCACGGGGACTCAACAATCTCACACCCTCACGATCAAGACTATTTAAGCTTATGGGTAGGAAAAGGTAGTGGGTTGGATCTGCCGCAAGCACTAGCATATATGGTGGCTAACTTACGCAAATGAGAACGAAAAGAGAAGCAAAGCACGATCGATAAGCTATAATGATCAAGAAGTGATCCTGAAACTACTTAGTTTAAGCATAACACGAGACCGTGTTATCTTCCCGGACTCCGCCAAAAAGAGACCATCACGGCTACACACGCTGTTGATTCATTTTAATTAAGTTAAGTGTCAGGTTTTCTACAACCGGATATTAACAAATTCCCATCTCCCCATAACCGCGGGCACGACTTTCGAAAGTTGAAAACCCTGCAGGGGTGTTCCAACTTAGCCCATCACAAACTCTCACGGTCAACGAAGGATATTCCTTCTCCCAGGAAGACCCGATCAGACTCGGAATCCCGGTTACAAGACATTTCGACAACGATAAAACAAGACCAGCAAAGCCACCCGAATGTGCCGACAAGTCCCAATAGGAGCTGCACATATCTCGTTCTCAGGGCACACCGGATAAGCAATCCGTACAACTAAAACCAACCCTCAAGTTTCCCCGAGGTGGCGCTGCAAGGGGCTCTAGTTTGGACCAACACTCAGAGGAGCACTGGCCCGGGGGTTTAAAATAAAGATGACCCTTGAGTCCGCGGAACCCAAGGGAAAAAGGCTTAGGTGGCAAATGGTAAAACCAAGGTTGGGCCTTGCTGGAGGAGTTTTATTCAAGGCGAACTATTAAGGGGTTCCCATTATAACCCAACCACGTAAGGAACGCAAAGTCAAGGAACATAACACCAGTATGACGGAAACTAGGGCGGCAAGAGTGGAACAAAACACCAGGCATAAGGCCGAGCCTTCCACCCTTTACCAAGTATATAGATGCATTAAAGTAAACAAGATATAATAGTAATGATATCCCAACAATAATCATGTTCCAACAAGGAACAAACTCCATCTTCACCTGCAACTAGCAACGCTATAAGAGGGGCTGAGCAAAGCGGTAACATAGCCAAACAACGGTTTGCTAGGACAGGTGGGTTAGAGGCTTGGCATGGCAATATGGGAGGCATGATATAGCAAGTGGTAGGTATCGCGGCATAGCAATTGAGCGAGCAACTAGCAAGTAAAGATAGAAGTGATTTCGAGGGTATGGTCATCTTGCCTGCAAAGTTCTCCGAGTTGACGAAAGCTTGATCCTCGTAAGCATACTCAACGGGTTCCTCAATCACGTACTCGTCTCCCAGCTCTACCCAAAGCAAGAACACAAGCAAAGGACCAACAATCAATCACGGTGCAATGCGCAAGCAACATGATGCGAAACATGGCATGACATGCGGGATGTGATATACAATGCATATGCGTGCTCCGGAAGGAAAAGATTGATCAAGGCATCAACTTGGCAAACCAAGTGTGCCGCTGGAAATATGAGTTGATTTCGGTCGAAATCAATATAAAGATCACCGGAAACGGATGCACGGTTTGCAAATGGCAAGCAAAACAATAATGGCACAATTCTGCGATTAACAGCACGGTGCCATCTAGAATGCAACAAGAAACTAAGCTACTGCACTCCAACAAAACAACAAAGCACATGTCAATGATCTACTCAAGATGCTTGACAAAATATGAACACTGAGCTACGACTAACTCACACAAGAGCAAGTTCAAACAAGCATGGAAAAAGTGCAAAAGATATCAGTTTCACAGACTTAGTGAAAATACTAACATGTCAGGAATTAACATCAAGAGGCAATGTTTAGAGCATGCTAACAACATGCTATAGGAACATAACATATCAAACAAAGGCATGGCATGAATGTACTCAAAGCACATAACAAAAGTCTCTTACTGACCATAAGCCAAAAGGGCACAGAAAATATGATGGCACCCATATAAACATAGCAAGTTTCGTTAACATATTCAGACTTAGCAGAAAACTGGATATGGCAAAAACAGAATTATGAAGGCATCTTTGCGAGCTCGATTCACTCACCACAAGGCATTGCATGACAAACTAAGTATACTACCAGCAAGAAGACATGTTCATGGAGCTAACCATGGTAAGAACAAGCTCATAGCATGCAAGGATCAACTACAACAACCTTGGCAAAATTGATTAACACGTAAACAATCTGCCAGGAACATTTTATAACAAAAGTAGAGAAAGATTGAGTCATGCTAGAGGACTCCATAAATGCAAACAGGGGCATGGGTGGATAGAGCATAACCATATGTCCAAATCATCCTTACTGAACATACTCAAAAGAAGCATGGATCTCAATGTAGCAACATGAATACATGGCATAAAAATAATAGCAGGGAAATGACTTAGTGAAATTCTAAGTCCCTGAAAACAGCAATATTACGAGAGCTACTTTGCATGCTTGTGCTAGTCACCACATTGATCATAAAAATACATGGCATACACCCCTGTAAAGATGGCATGGCATAGCCCAAAACACATGTAGATCTCATGCCCATATGCAGCACACAATAAATGTAGCAAATATGACAAATGCCCATAATCTGCTAAGTAACAGGAACTAACATTTTATAGCACTCTTGCATCAACGATTTGGGCATCAAGATGGACTAAAAAAGCATGGCTCAATGGAACAAAATGAAGAGCACATCCAGATGAACATTTTGATATATGGCACGCACAAAACGGAGCTACGGATGCGGAGTTATGATGCAATGAATATGGGCTGAAAATGCTAGGGACTTAGCGAAAAACGGGGTCAACCTAGGGTTTGACTGGATCTGGATCTGGATCTGGCACGCGAACCGAGGTTCACCTGGACCTCGTCGGAGATGGAGGGGACGGCGGCCGGAGTCGAGGAAGTAGAGGAGGCCGGCGAGGGGGTTCCGGCGAACGGCGACCGTGGGAGGTGGCGAAGACGGGCGCCGGCGGCGGAGGAGCGACGCGGCTACCAGCTGGCATGGAGGAGCGCCGGCGATGGCGGGCGCGGTCAGCGGTGGCGAAGTCGGGCGCGAGCGGCGGAGCGCCCCCGCGGGAGCTCGCAGGGAGCGGGGGCGGCGCGGGTGGCGCGCGGTCGGGCGACGGGGAGCCGCGGACGCGCGGGCCGGGGGGCCCACGCGGGCCTGGCGAGCCGGCAGCGATGGGAGGCGGCGGAGCGCCATGTGGCAAGCGGCGGTTGGTCGGGCGCGGCGACACGATTTCGTCCGGTGCGGACGGACAGGTCCGGCGCGGAGAGGGGAGAGGGGGCTTGGGTTTGGACCCGAATTTTTGAGGGGGTGCACATATTTATACATAGAAGGAGGTGGGAGTGTCCAAATGGAGAGCGGTTTTCGGCCACGCGATCGTGATCGAACGACCGAGAGGATGGAGGGGTTTTGGATGGGTTATTGGGTCACTTTGGAGGGGTGTTGGGCTGCAACACACACGAGGTCTTTACGGTTCCCCGGTTAACCGTTGGGGTACCAAACGGACTCCAAATGGCACGAAACTTGACAGGCGGTCTACCGGTGGTGTACCAAGGACGCTTGGAAAATATCGGTCCAATCCGAGGACGTTTAACATCCGCTCACGAAAAGAGACAAAAGGGGGCGCCGGAGGACATAGGAGTGTCGGATTGCAAAAAAACGGGGAAAATGCTCGGATGCATGAGCCGAACACGTATGCAAATGAGATGCACATGATGACATGATATGAAATGCATGACATGAGCAAAAATGCAAAACGAAGACAAAACCCAAACACGAGGGAATCTCATAACTTAGAGTCGAAAATGACAAGAGTCGGAGTACAAACATGGTAAGTTACATCCGGGGTGTTACATCATGGCCTCCTTTTCGAGAAAAAAAGAAGAAGAAAAATCAGCGATGCACCGTGGGCAAAGCTCGCTGTCGTCTCTGGACCTCTGTCTCAGCGAAGCAAACTTGTTTAAACCTAGGAAATTGTAGAAGCAACAATCGAAAAGTCATCCATGTATACTAGAAGACATCAGTGGCCACGATCTACGTAGGAAATCTTCACGCCGGAGAATAAAACGATGAAGAGGGCAGGTAGAAACCCCTTGGAGAAGGCAAACCTCACACGCTCTTCAACGAGGCCGAGACAAGCCAATCTTCTCCAATCGAAACTTGAGCTGAAGGACCAAGACATAGAACAACGTTGTGTACTCCGCGGAATAATGGGCCCGAGCCAAACCTGCATAAAAAATGCCATACCTGAAGAGACGGATCTGAGAACACACCATATTTCACACACCTCCTAGTGATACGAGGAAGCATCACCGGAACGAGGGCGAGATGGGGATATCTTATTCCACGCCGACAGCGACACCATCATCTTGACACCGCTGAATGGAGACCTATCTAAGATCGACATTTTCAATAGTTAACTTGATAAGTTCAAAAAGAAGGACAATGAAATGTCACTAAAATGTACTCAAGACTCTCTTGTTACCAATGAAGTCACCAGACCTAGTAGTGAAGAGATGATTGATTGCTTCATCGTTAAAAAGATCTTACGTGATCTACATGGAAATCATGATACCATTTGCACTCTCTTTCAAATTTCACCAAAATACAAAGATCTTGAGCCAACCAAGATCATTGGTAGAATCGCCGCTCATGAGATAATACTTAAGGATAATGAAGAAGCACATTGTCAATCATGTCACCAAGTGGAGCTTGGATAATATGCAGAAAGGTCATACAATTATTGTACTTAGTCAACCTTGGTGTTGACTTATGACAACATTTTCACTAAACATTGATGTCTTACATGGTTCAAAGCTTAGTTTCCAACATAATATTGACTCTTTCTATACCTATGGCAAGTGGGAATGTTGACTTTGATGCATTGATTTATGGAAGGGTAGTAGGGAATTTGTGTATTCGCGTTGAAATAGTTTTATAATTGTAAACCATACACAAATGCCTTGTATCCTTCATCTAATTATTCACATTCATATAGAGAATCGCGTCATCTTCATGGTTATGTTAAGGTAGCATTTACCCCTTCAAAAAATGTTTATTTATCATCTACATGCTCAAGGAGGAGTGTGGATTAAGCTTAAGAATGTTGATATGTTTCAAGCGTGTCAACAATTTTTGAAGCATCTCTGCCATAGTCATGTCATTATTACATGTTTTAGACTTTTTCCATTTTATGGACTAACCTATTAATAAAGTGCAACCGTGCGAGTTGCTACTTTTATTAGTGTTCCTGGTTTAACAGAATAGGCATTTTTTTTTACGAAAAATCATTCTTTACGAAGATCTAAAAAATTGGGAAAATATGATGAAGAAATTTGGACCCGGGGCAAGCATGGGCCAGAGACCCACCTGGAGGGGGGGAGACCCAGGGCCCACACGCTTGGTGCATGCACCCTAATCTTGGGCCTTGTGTAGGGGCGTGTGGGGCCCTAGGCACCACCTATGACACTTCTTCCTTCCGATGACTTATATATACCTCAAAACCCCACGCCAAACTACATCATGGTTTTCCGCCGTCCTTTTGACGTGTTCGTAAACAATCCATTCTAGAGTCCATTATGTACTCTGTCGGAGCGGGAAATCATGATCCACATCTTCTTCCTTGCCATTACTTCCCTCATGGTGATGCGTGAGTAGTCATTTCTTGGACGATGGGTTCATCTGTCCGTTCTTCAATACAAATATCAGATGTCTGTCTAACATGATTGTGATCAATTTGATGTAATCTGTGGTATGTTTTATGCGGTGTGATGAATTATTGACGATCGAATTCTATATGAATTTTTCCTTGATTTTTGCATGATATATAGATATATACGCTCTTGTACTCCATGAAGCCCAGAATTTTCAAAAAATCTAAGATTGATGTTTTAAGTATCAAAACAAACAACTAGATGGGAGAGGTATATATCTATATACGAAAGATCCGCAAGATGGGATAGTGTACATTAGTTTATTAGGTTGATCTCTATGACTATGAGTGATTAGTTGCCGTAACAAAAAGCATAAAAACTCACAGTATATCCTCACCACTAAGGATAAAAAGACAATCGACCCCGCACCCCTCAATGGATGTAGGTGTAGGGATTAAGAGGCTGTCAACCTCTTTTTTGCGAAAAGAGGTTGTAAACCTTATACTATCAAAGTAGTTAATGCGATGCTTTGTTTTGCTATATTTCCAAACGGTGCCTGGGTTCATCAGACAATCAGTAGTGGAGCCCAGTTGGGGCGATCGGGGATCTTATGCATTTGGGGTTGTCTTTATTTTGGTTCCGTAGTCGGACCTTGATTGTATCTGGATGATTTTAATGCTATATTTATGTATTGTTTGAAGTGGCGATTGTAAGCCAACTATGTACCTCTTTCTTATTCAGTACATGGGATGTGTAAAGATTACCCCTCTTGCGACATTGCCTACAATGCGGTTATGCCTCTAAGTCGTGCTTCGACACGTGGAAGATATAGCCGCATCATGGGTGTTACAAGTAAGTTAAAGAAAATAGTGAAAAAAACTGAATTTTTTAGGCATCCAAGCTAATCACTTGCGGATTTTCGTGGTGTTTACACATCTGAGGAGCTCGTACCAATGATAATAATAATAATAAATCAGCCCCAAATAGTGCTTTTTAAGTTTCCTGTTGTAATCAAATGAAGCAAATGATTGTCTTGATTGATTGATAGTTACAGCGACTATTTATATCGTCGCAACGGACGCGACGCTTGCCAGAGATGCGTCGCTTAGAGGAGAGAGAGATGCGTGAAGGAAATATGTCCTAGAGGCAATAATAAAGTTGTTATTTTTATTTCCTTATATCATGATAAATGTTTATTTTTCATGCTAGAATTGTATTAACTGGAAACTTAGTACATGTGTGAATACATAGACAAACAGAGTGTCACTAGTATGTCTCTACTTGACTAGCTCGTTAATCAAAGATGGTTAAGTTTTCTAGTCATAGACATGAGTTGTCATTTGATGAACGGGATCACATCATTCGAGAATGATGTGATTGACTTGACCCATCCGTTAGCTTAGCACTTTGATCCTTTAGTTTATTGCTATTGTTTTCTCCATAACTTATACATGTTCCTATGACTATGAGATTATGCAACTCCTGAATACCAGAGGAACACTTAGTGTGCTATCAAACGTCACAACGTAACTGGGTGGTTATAAAGATGCTCTACAGGTGTCTCCGATGGTGTTTGTTGAGTTGGCATAGATCGAGATTAGGATTTGTCACTCTGATTGTCGGAGAGCTATCTCTGGGCCCTCTCGGTAATGCACATCTGATGCGGAGCATCCCAAGGTCATCCCCATGGACCTACCGTCGTCTCACCAAGCGCCTAGCGGACCCATGACACGAGCACGTGCAAGAGCTCTTGAAACTGAGGTGACATCTCTCCTCTCACATTTCCACTTAGATGCACATGAGATATGCCTACTACCTCATACGGACACATCATGCATACTCAGGTACCATGGAGATGTTGGGGAACGTAGTAATTTCAAAAAAAAAATCCTACGCACACGCAGGATCATGGTGATGCATAGCAACGAGAGGGGAGAGTGTTGTCTACGTACCCTCGTAGACCGTAAGCAGAAGCGTTTATCAACGCGGTTGATGTAGTCGTACACCTTCACGATCCGTCCCGATCAAGTACCGAACGTACGGCACCTCTGCGTTCAGCACATGTTCAGCTCGATGACGTCCTCGCCTTCTCGATCCAGCAAGAGGGGCGAAGTAGTAGATGAGTTCCGGCAGCACGACGGTGTGGTGATGGTGTTGGTGAATAACAATATCCGCAGGGCTTCTCCTAAGCACTATGAAAACTATGACGGAGGATAAACTAGAGGGGACGGGGTAGCCGGCACACGACTTGGTGTTTCTTGATGTGTCTTTGGTGTTAGCCCTGCCCCTCTATTTATATGTTGAGCCCTGGGGTCAAAACTTGGAGCAAAAGCCTCCTCAAAGTCGGTTTTGCCCGAAAGGCAAGAGTCCCACTTGGACTCCAGGACCAAACGCCACAATCCTTGGCGTCTGGCCCAGACGCCATGGGCCTCGGCGTGTGGCCCAGTGGCCTCCACAAAACTCTTTTTGTGCCGACTTATAGCCCCGTGGGCCTGACCCCTTGTCCTAACCATATCATCCAATATATGAATCTTTACCTCCGGACCATTTCAGAGCTCCTCGTCATGTCCGTGATCTCATCCAGGACTCCGAACAACATTCGGTTACCAACATACATAACTCATAAATACTATATCGTCAACGAACGTTAAGCGTGCGGACCCTACGGGTTCGAGAACTATGTAGACATGACCGAGACACTTCTCTGGTCAATAACCAATAGCGGGACCTGGATGCCCATATTGGCTCCTACATATTCTACGAAGATCTTTATCGGTCGAACCGCATAACAACATACGTTGTTCCCTTTGTCATCGGTATGTTACTTGCCCGAGATTCGATCATCGGTATCTTAATACCTAGTTTAATCTTGTTACTGGCAAGTCTCTTTACTCGTTCTACAATACATCATCCCGCAACTAACTCATTAGTTACAATGCTTGCAAGGCTTATAGTGATGTGCATTACCGAGTGGGCCCAGAGATACCTCTCCGACAATCGGAGTGACAAATCCTAATCTCGAAATACGCCAACCCAACAAGTACCTTCGGAGACACCTGTAGAGCACCTTTATAATCACCCAGTTACGTTGTGACGTTTGGTAGCACACAAAGTGTTCCTCCGGTAAGCGGGAGTTGCATAATCTCGTAGTCATAGGAACATGTATAAGTCATGAAGAAAGCAATAGCAACATACTAAACGATCAAATGCTAAGCCAACGGAATGGGTCAAGTCAATCACATCATTCTCCTAATGATGTGATCCCGTTAATCAAATGACAACTCACATATACTTATCAGAAATGTTGTAGTGCTCCCACTCACTTTCAAATACTCCTTTATGCTTTCCAGAAAATTCTACATTATTTCCGGTCAACAATATGTCATTCACATATACTTATCAAAAATGTTGTAGTGCTCCCACTCACTTTTTTGTAAATACAGGCTTCACCGTAAGTCTGTATAAAACTATATGCTTTGATCAACTTATCAAAGCGTATATTCCAACTCTGAGATGCTTGCACCAGTCCATAGATGGATCGCTGGAGCTTGCACACTTTGCTAACACCTTTAGGATCGACAAAACCTTCTGGTTGCATCATATACAACTCTTCTTTAAGAAATCCATTAAGGAATGTAGTTTTGACATCCATTTGCCAAATTTCATAATTATAAAATGCGGTAATTTCTAACATGATTCGGACAGACTTAAGTATCGCTACGGGTGAGAAAGTCTCATCGTAGTCAATCCCTTGAACTTGTCGAAAACCTTTTGCAACAAGCCGAGCTTTATAGACAGTAACATTACCGTCAGTGTCAGTCTTCTTCTTGAAGATCCATTTATTCTCAATGGCTTGCCGATCAACAGGCAAGTCAACCAAAGTCCACACTTTGTTCTCATACATGGATCCCATCTCAGATTTCATGGCCTCAAGCCATTTCGCGGAATCTGGGCTCATCATCGCTTCCTCATAGTTCGTAGGTTCATCATGGTCAATTAACATGACCTCCAGAACAGGATTTCCGTACCACTCTGGTGCGGATCTCACTCTGGTTGACCTACGAGGTTCGGTAGTAACTTGATCTGAAGTTAGATGATCATCATCATTAGCTTCCTCACTAATTGGTGTAGGAGTCACAGAAACAGATTTCTGTGATGAACTACTTTCCAATAAGGGAGCAGGTACAGTTACCTCATCAAGTTCTACTTTCCTCCCACTCACTTCTTTTGAGAGAAACTCCTTCTCCAAAAAGGATCCGTTCTCAGTAACAAATATCTTGCCTTCGGATCTATGATAGAAGGTGTACCCAACAGTTACTTTTGGGTATCCTACGAAGACGCACTTCTCCGACTTGGGTTTGAGCTTATCAAGATGAAACTTTTTCACATAAGCATCGCAACCCCAAACTTTAAGAAACGACAGCTTAGGTTTCTTGCTAAACCACAGTTCATACGGTGTTGTATCAACGGATTTAGATGGTGCCCTTTTAATGTGAATGCAGCTGTCTCTAATGCATAACCCCAAATCAATAGTGGTAAATCGGTAAGAGACATCATAGATTGCACTATATCAAATAAAGTACGGTTATGATGTTCAGACACACCATTACGCTGTGGTGTTCCAGGTGGCATGAGTTTTGTGAAACTATTCCACATTGTTTTAATTGAAGGCCAAACACGTAACTCAAATATTCGCCTCTGCGATCATATCGTAGAAACTTTATTTTCTTGTTACGATGATTTTCCACTTCACTATGGAATTCTTTGAACTTTTCAAATGTTTCAGACTTATGTTTCTTCAAGTAGATATACCCATATCTGCTCAAATCATCTGTGAAGGTCATAAAAATAACGATACCCGCCGCGAGACTCAACACTCATCGGACCTCATACATCAGTATGTATTATATCCAATAAGTTAGTTTCTCGCTCCATTGTTCTAGAGAACGGAGTCTTAGTCAACTTAGCCCATGAGGCATGGTTCGCAAGCACAACTGATTCATAATCAAGTGATTCCAAAAGCCCATCAGCATGCATTTTCTTTATGCGCTTTACACCAATATGACCTAAACGGCAGTGCCACAAATAAGTTGCACTACCATTATTAACTTTGCATCTTTTGGCTTCAATATTATGAATATGTGTATCACTACGATCGAGATTCAACAAACCATTTTCATTGGGTGCATAACCATAGAAGGTTTTATTCATGTAAACAGAATAACAATTATTCTCTAACTTAAATGAATAACCGTATTGCAATAAACATGATCAAATCATATTCATGCTCAACGCAAACACCAAATAACACTTATTTAGGTTCAACACTAATCCTGAAAGTGTAGGGAGTGTACGATGATGATCATATCAATCTTGGAACCACTTCCAACACACATCGTCACTTCACCCTCAACTAGTCTCTGTTTATTCTGCAACTCCCGTTTCGAGTTACTACTCTTAGCAACTGAACCAGTATCAAATACCAAGGGGTTGCTATGAACACTAATAAAATATACATCAATAGTTTGTATATCAAATATACCTTTGTTCACTTTGCCATCCTTCTTATCTGCCAAATACTTGGGGCAGTTCCGCTTCCAGTGACCAGTCCCTTTGCAGTAGAAACACTTAGTCTCAGGCTTAGGTACAGACTTGGGCTTCTTCACTTGAGTAGCAACTTGCTTGCCGTTCTTCTTGAAGTTCCCCTTCTTCCCTTTGCCCTTTTCTTGAAACTAGTGGTCTTGTCAACCATCAACACTTGATGCTTTTCTTGATTTCTACCTTCGTCAATTTCAACATCACGAAGAGCTTGGGAATCATTTCCGTTTATCCCTTTCATATTATAGTTCATCACGAAGTTCTAGTAACTTGGTGATAGTGACTAGAGAACTCTGTCAATCACTATCTTATCTAGAAGATTAACTCCCACTTGATTCAACCGATTGTAGTACCCAGACAATCTAAGCACATGCTCACTGCTTGAGCTATTCTCCTCCATCTTTTAGCTATAGAACTTGTTGGAGACTTCATATCTCTCAACTTGGGTATTTTCTTGAAATATTAACTTCAACTCCTAGAACATCTCATATGATCCATGACGTTCAAAACGTCTTTGAAGTCCCGATTCAAGCCTGTTAAGCATGGTGCACTAAACTATCAAGTAGTCATCATATTGAGCTAGCCAAACGTTCATAACGTCTGCATCTGCTCCTGTAATAGGTCTGTCACCTAGCGGTGCATCAAGGACATAATTCTTCTATGCAGCAATGAGGATAATCCTCAGATCCCAGATCCAATCCGCATCATTGCTACTAACATCTTTCAACTTAGTTTTCTCTAGGAACATATCAAAAATAAAACAGAGGAGCTAAATGCGAGCTATTGATCTATAACATAGATATGCTAATACTACCAGGACTAAGTTCATGATAAATTAAAGTTCAATTAATCATATTACTTAAGAACTCTCACTTAGATAGACATCCCTCTAATCATCTAAGTGATCACGTGATCCATATCAACTAAACCATGTCCGATCATCACGTGAGATGGAGTAGTTTCAATGGTGAACATCACTATGTTGATCATATCTACTATATGATTCACGCTCGACCTTTCGGTCTCAGTATTCCGAGGCCATATCTGTTATATGCTAGGCTCGTCAAGTTTAACCTGAGTATTCCGCGTGTGCAACTGTTTTGCACCCATTGTATTGAACGTAGAGCCTATCACACTCGATCATCACGTGGTGTCTCAGCATGAAGAACTTTCGCAACGGTGCATACTCAGGGAGAACACTTATATCTTGATAATTTAGTGAAAGATCATCTTATAATGCTACTGTCAATCAAAGCAAGATAAGATGCATAAAAGATAAACATCACATGCAATCAATATAAGTGATATGATATGGCCATCATCATCTTGTGCTTGTGATCTCCATCTCCGAAGCACCGTCATGATCACCATCGTCACCGGCGCGACACCTTGATCTCCATCATAGCATCGTTGTCGTCTCGCCAACTTATGCTTCTACGACTTTCGCTACCGCTTTGTGATAAAGTAAAGCATTACAGGGCGATTGCATTGCATACAATAAAGCAACAACCATATGGCTCCTGCCAGTTGCCGATAACTCGGTTACAAAAGATGATCATCTCATATAATAAAATATAGCATCATGCCTTGACCATATCACATCACAACATGCCCTGCAAAAACAAGTTAGACGTCCTCTACTTTGTTGTTGCAAGTTTTACGTGGCTGCTACGGGCTGAGCAAGAACCGTTCTTACCTACGCATCAAAACCACAACGATAGTTCGTCAAGTTAGTGATGTTTTAACCTTCTCAAGGACCGGGCGTAGCCACACTCGGTTCAACTAAAGTTGGAGAAACTAACACCCACCAGCCACCTATGTGCAATGCACGTCGGTAGAACCAGTCTCGCGTAAGGGTACGCGTAATGTCGGTCCGGGCCGCTTCATCCAACAGTACCGCCGAACCAAAGTATGACATGCTGGTAAGCAATATGACTTGTATCGTCCACAATTCACTTGTGTTCTACTCGTGCATATAACATCTACGCATAAAACCTGGCTCGGATGCCATTGTTGGGGAACGTAGTAATTTCAAAAAAATTCCTACGCACACGCAGGATCATGGTGAGGCATAGCAACAAGAGGGGAGAGTGTTGTCTACGTACCCTCGTAGACCATAAGCAGAAGCGTTTATCAACGCGGTTGATGTAGTCGTACACCTTCACGATCCGTTTCGATCAAGTACCGAACGTACGGCACCTCCGCGTTCAGCACACGTTCAGCTCGATGACGTCCTCGCCTTCTCGATCCAGCAAGAGGGACGAAGTAGTAGATGAGTTCCGGCAGCACGACGGTGTGGTGACGGTGTTGGTGAATAACAATATTCGCAGGGCTTCGCCTAAGCACTACGAAAACTATGACGGAGGATAAACTAGAGGGGACGGGGTAGCCGGCACACGGCTTGGTGTTTCTTGATGTGTCTTTGGTGCTAGCCCTGCCCCTCTATTTATATGTTGAGCCCTGGGGTCAAAACTTGGAGCAAAAGCCTCCTCAAAGTCGGTTTTGCCCGAAAGGCAAGAGTCCCACTCGGACTCCAGGACCAAACGCCAAAATCCTTGGCGTCTGGCCCAGACGCCATGGGCCTCGGCGTGTGGCCCAGTGGCCTCCGCTAAACTCCTTTTGTACCGACTTATAGCCCCGTGGGCCTGACCCCTTGTCCTAACCATATCATCCAATATATGAATCTTTACCTCCGGACCATTCCGGAGCTCCTCGTCATGTCCGTGATCTCATCCGGGACTCCGAACAACATTCGGTTACCAACATACATAACTCATAAATACTATATCGTCAACGAACGTTAAGCGTGCGGACCCTACGGGTTCGAGAACTATGTAGACATGATCGAGACACTTCTCTGGTCAATAACCAATAGCGGGACCTGGATGCCCATATTGGCTCCTACATATTCTACGAAGATCTTTATCGGTCGAACCGCATAACAACGTACGTTTTCCCTTTGTCATCGGTATGTTACTTGCCCGAGATTCGATCGTCGGTATCTTAATACCTAGTTTAATCTCATTACTGGCAAGTCTCTTTACTCGTTCTGTAATACATCATCCCGCAACTAACTCATTAGTTACAATGCTTGCAAGGCTTATAGTGATGTGCATTACCGAGTGGGCCCAGAGATACCTCTCCGACAATCGGAGTGACAAATCCTAATCTCGAAATACGCCAACCCAACAAGTACCTTCGGAGACACCTGTAGAGCACCTTTATAATCACCCAGTTACGTTGTGACGTTTGGTAGCACACAAAGTGTTCCTCCAGTAAACGGGAGTTGCATAATCTCATAGTCATAGGAACATGTATAAGTCATGAAGAAAGCAATAGCAACATACTAAACGATCAAATGCTAAGCTAACGGAATGGGTCAAGTCAATCACATCATTCTCCTAATGATGTGATCCCATTAATCAAATGACAACTCATGTCTATGGCTAGGAAACATAACCATCTTTGATTAACGAGCTAGTCTAGTAGAGGCATACTAGTGACACTCTGTTTGTCTATGTATTCACACATGTATTATGTTTCCGATTAATAAAATTCTAGCATGAATAATAAACATTTATCATGAAATAAGGAAATAAATAATAACTTTATTATTGCCTCTAGGGCATATTTCCTTCAGGAGAAGCTAAGGAGCAAGGAGAAGAAGAAGTGATGAAGAAGAAGCTTCAGGCTCCGGACGACCGGCCAGGACTGGACGTCCGACGATCTCCAGCCTCCGGACGTCCGACACTTCCACACCCGAGCGAAAACTACGGACTTCCAACGCCCCTCGGATGACCGACGCCCGGACGTCCAACCCCGACCGGCCGACCGACCGAAGACCACCCGAGCCAAATCTACGGACGTCCGACAGGCACCGGACGTCCAGACCCTCGCGAGCCTCCGGACGACCTGTGACTCCCGGACGTCCGACGCCTGTGTGTTGTTTCGTGTTGGGCCGCAGCCCATGTACCCCTTCGGCCCCCTCTTTTGCACTAAGACTATATATAGACCTCCTATTCCTTCTAGCTAGGGTTAGCAAAGGATTAGCTCATATTTTGTGTGAGAGCTTTGCTCATCCACTTGGATACCTTCTCCTCGGAGATTCGAGCCTCCACCGGAGAAGATCCCCCAAGCGGATTCAAGACCCCTTTTAGGGAAGAACTTAAGACCTCCTCACGGAGAAGACCGGCTACCCTTGTATCGTCCTTAGTTGTCTATGGATCATGTATCTTTCCTTATGTACTCGAGGATCTAGCACATGTGTGACTTATTCGTGTTGGTTTAGTGTTTCCTCTTGTGTTTCCCCTTGTGATTTCCCTCGTTTCCCTCCTCGTGTTCTTCGTCTTCATCGCGGGATCCGCTCCTTTCGTGAAAGATCGGCAATCTAGGGTTCCTGTAACGCCCTCGATGCGGCTATATCTCCCACGTGTCGAAGCACGACTTAGAGGCATAACCGCATTGAAAGCAATGTCGCAAGTGAGGTAATCTTCGCAAACAACCCATGTAATACAATAAGGGAAAAGAGATACATAGTTGGCTTACAATCGCCACTTCACACAATACATGAATAAAGCATTTCATCAACCAGATACAATCAAGGTCCGACTACGGAACCAAAATAAAAGAAGACTACCCCAAATGCTACACAGATCCCCGATCGACCCCAACTGGGCTCCACTACTGATCAACTAGAGCGAAACAACACAAAGGACAAGATCTTCATCGAGCTCCTCCTTGAGCTTGGTTGCATCATCTGCACGATATCATCGGCACCTGCAAACTGGTTTTGGAAGTATCTGTGAGTCACGGGGACTCAGCAATCTCACACCCTCGTGATCAAGACTATTTAAGCTTAAGGGTAAGGTAAAGGTATGAGGTGGAGCTGCAGCAAGCGACTAGCATATATGGTGGCTAAACTACGCAAATGAGAGCGAGAAGAGAAGGCAAAGCACGTGCGAGAAAACTATGATCAAGAAGTGATCCTAGAACAACCTACGTCAAGCATAACTCCAACACCGTGTTCACTTCCCGGACTCCGCCGGAAAGGGACCATCATGGTTACGCACGCGGTTGATGCATTTTAATTAAGGTCAACTTCAGGTTTTCTACAACCGGACATTAACAAATTCCCATCTGCCCATAACCGCGGGTACGACTTTCGAAAGTTCAATCCCTGCAGGGGTGTCCCAACTTATCCCATGACAAGCTCTCACGGTCAACGAAGGATATACCTTCTCCCGAGACATTCCGATCAGACTCGGTATCCCGGTTCTACAAGACAATTTCGACAAGTTAAAACAAATCTAGCAACACCGCCCGAATGTGCCGAAAAATCCCGATAGGAGCTGCACATATCTCGTTCTTAGGGCACCCTCAGATGAGCGCTCCATACAACTAAAACCAAACCTCGAGTTTCCCCGAGGGGGCGCTGCACAGGACTCTAGTTTGGACCAACACTCAGAGGAGCACTGGCCCGGGGGGGTTTAAAATAATGATGACCCTTGAGTCTGCAGAACCCAAGGGAAAGAAAAGGCCAGGTGGCGAATGGTAAAACCAATGTTGGGCATTACTGGAGGAGTTTTAATCAAGGCGAGTTGTCAAGGGGTTCCCATAATAGCCCAACCGCGTAAGGAACACAAAGTCCGGGAACATAACACCGATATGACGGAAACTAGGGCGGCAAGAGTGGAACAAAACACCAGGCATAAGGCCGAGCCTTCCACCCTTTACCAAGTATATAGATGCATTAATTAAATAAGAGATATTGTGATATCCCAACAAGTAAGCAATGTTCCAACAAGGAACGATCTCCATGTTCCAACAAGGAACAAACTTCAATCTTCACCTGCAACTAACAACACTATAAGAGGGGCTGAGCAAAGCGGTAACATAGCCAAACAACGGTTTGCTAGGACAAGGTGGGTTAGAGGCTTGGTTCAACAATATAGGAGGCATGATAAGAAAGTGGTAGGTATCGCATCATAGGCATAGCAAAAGAGCGAGCATCTAGCAAGCAAAGATAGAAGTGATTTCGAGGGTCTGATCATCTTGCCTGAAATCCCGCAAGGAAGAAGAATGAGTTCATGAAGAAGACAAACGGACGTAGTCGAACAGGTCCTCACAAACGCGACGTTACCGGAACCAACCCGAAGAAGCAAACACCGGAAAGAAGCACATAACATAGTAAACAACCAACACATGAACATGGTATGAACATGCGGGATGCGGTATGTGATGCATATGCAAGATTTGACAAGGAATGATGGAACCTGGCCTCAACTTGGAAATCCAAGAGTGCCACTGGAAAGGTGAGGTGATTTTGGTTGAAACCAATATAAGGAACACCAAAATCGGATGCACGGTTTGGAAATGGCAAGCAAAACAAATATGGCACCGGTCTGCGATAAACAGCAAGTAGCCATCTAAATGCATCAAGATAATTATGCTACAACACTCAAAAATAAAAAAAACATGGCAGGGATCCACTCATAATGCTTAACAAAAGATGAACACTGAGCTACGGCCAATTCATCCATTAACAGGTTCAAACAAGCATGGCAAAAGTGCAATTGGTAAATAGGTTTCAGACTTAGTGAAATTAACACTAGTCTGGAATTTCAGATCAGGTAGCACACTTTGGAGCAAGAAAACTATATGCTACAGGAACTTAACATGGCAAAGTAAAGCATGGCATGGAGCTACTCAAATAGCTTAACAAAAGTCCCTTAGTGACCTTGAGCCAAAAGGGATCAGAAAATACAATTACAAGCATGTGAACATGGCAAAAACATAATCAGGTTACAGACTTAGAGAAAAACGGGAACATGCAAATCTGTTAATGAGTAGGCATGTTTACGAGCTCGATGCACTCACTACAGAGCAAGGCATGACAATATAAGCATACACCCATCAAGAATACATGCTATATAAGCTAGACATGGCAATAACAACAACATAGCATGCACGGATCAACAACAACATCCTCGGCAAAATCGCTAACAAGTAGACAATCTGCCCAGATTCACGAAATAGCAAAAGTAGAGCTCGATTGACTCAAGCTAGGGTGCTCCATAATTTCAAACAAAGACATGGATGAATAGAGAACCACAATATTAACAAATCATCCTTACTGATCATCCTCAAAAGAGGCACGGATCATTAGGAAACAACATGAACATATGGCATATTGATAAGAACAGATCAAGGACTTGGTGAAATCTCTAAGTCCCTGAAATCAGCATTAACGAATGCATTACTTTGCAAGCTTGTGCTAGTTACCACACATATCACAAAAATACATGGACAGAACCTCTGGAAAGATGGCATGGCATATAACAAAACACATGTAGAGCTCAGGGTCATATCATGCACACATTAATCATGGCAAAAATGACAAATAGCTAATTGGTGCAGCAGATCTGACAATTAACTCAAATAGTTCTCTTGCAACGATGACTAGGGCATCAAGATGGACTCAAATGAACATGATGCAATGAGATGAAATGATGTGCTCTTTGAGACGAACATTTTGATATGCTACACGCCCAAAACGGAGTTACGGATGCAAAGTTGCGGCACGATGAAGTATGCAAAAAATAAAGAGAGAGGGGGAAAAGTCAACCGCCGTCTTGGATCCAGATCTAGGGTTTCGCCGGGTACTGTAGCAGCTCGAGCTCGCCTGAGAAAATGGCTGCGGCGGTGGCCGGACTTGCCGTGGGACTCGCCGGACTTGGCGGATCCGGCCGGGGAAGGGCATGGGCGCGGCGTCGCGGTGGCCGGGCGCGGTCTCCGGCGCCGGCTGGTGGCGAGGACGAGGCGGCGGGGTCGGCGTCCGGTGGGGCGGCGCGGTCACCGGCGAGGGCGTGGCGGCCGGCGTCGGCTTCGTGCGGCTGCGCGGTGTCGCCGGGCGGCGGGGCGCGGGGAGCCCGTGGGGTGGCGACGCCCGAGCGCGGGCCGCGGAGGGCCCCGCCTAGGCCTGGCGGGCCGGCGAAGTGGGCGTTGGCGGCGGGTGAACCGGAGAGCGCCACGTGGCGGCGGCGGCTGGGTCGGACACGTCCGTCCTGCGGAATTTCGTCCGGCGGCGGCGAAGTGGGGTGGATCTAGGGTTTCGGGGGAAGAAGGAGACGTGAATTTCGGAGGGGGGCTATATATAGACATAGGAGGAGCTAGGAGAGTCCAAATGAGGTGTGATTTTCGGCCACGTGATCGTGATCGAACGCTCTAGATGATGGAGAGGGTTTTGGTGGGTTTTGGGCCAAATTGGAGGGGTGTTGGGCTGCAACACACACGAGGCCTTCTCGGTCCCTCGGTTAACCGTTGGAGTATCAAACGAAGTCCAAATGGTACGAAACTTGACAGGCGGTCTACCGGTAGTAAACCAAGGCCGCTTGGCAAGTTTCGGTCCAATCCGAAAACGTTTAACACCCGCATATGAAAAGAGGTAGAAAGGGACACCGGGTGACATAGGAGCGCCGGATTGCAAAACGGACAACAGGGAAAATGCTCGGATGCATGAGACGAACATGTATGCAAATGAAATGCACATGATGACATGATATGCAATGCATGACACACAATCAAAGACAAGGCAAACAACAACGAATAACTGGAGGACACCTGGCACATCGGTCTCAGGGCATTACAGTTCCACCCTACATCAACATCACTATAAGCCTTGCAAGCAATGTGACTAATGAGTTAGTTGCGGGGTGTTGCATTACAGAACGAGTAAAGAGACTTGTCGGTAATGAGATTGAACTAGGTATGATGATACCGACGATCGAATCTCGGGCAAGTAACATACTGATGACAAAGGGAACCATTGTTGGGGAACGTAGTAAGTTCAAAAAATTACCTATGCACACACAGGATCATGGTGATGCATAGCAATGAGAGAGGAGAGTGTTTTCCACGTACCCTCATAGACTGAAAGCGGAAGCGTTAGCACAACGCGGTTGATGTAGTTGTACGTCTTCACGATCTGACCGATCAAGTACCGAATGTACGGCACCTCCGAGTTCAGCACACGTTCAGCTCGATGACGTCCCTCGAACTCCGATCCAGCCGAGCTTTGAGGGAGAGTTCTGTCAGCACGACGGTGTGGTGACGATGATGATGTTCTACCGACGCAGGGCTTCGCTTAAGCACCGCTACGATATTATCGAGGTGGACTATGGTGGAGGGGGGCACCGCACACGGCTAAGAGATACAAGAGATCAAGTGTTGTGTCTAGAGGTGCCCCCTGCCCCCGTATATAAAGGAGCAAGGGGGAGAGGCGGATGGCCAGGAGGAGGCGCGCCAGGGAGGAGTCCTACTCCCACCGGGAGTAGGACTCCCTCCTTTCCTAGTTGGAGTAGGAGAAGGGGGAAGGAGGAGAGAGAGAGAGGAAGGAAAGGGGGGCGCCGTCCCCCCTCCTTATCCAATTCGGACTAGAGGGGGAGGGGCGCGTGGCCTTCCCTGGCCGCTCCTCCTCTTATCCACTAAGGCCCATCTTGGCCCATTAAACCCCTGGGGGGGGGGGTCCGGTAACCCCCGGTACTCCGGTAAAATCCCGATTTCACCCGGAACACTTCCGATATCCAAATATAGGCTTCCAATATATCAATCTTTATGTCTCGGCCATTTCGAGACTCCTCGTCATGTCCGTGATCACATCCGGGACTCCTAACTACCTTCGGTACATCAAAACACATAAACTCATAATATAACTGTCATCAAACTTTAAGCGTGCGGACCCTACGGGTTCGAGAACTATGTAGACATGACCGAGACACGTCTCCGGTCAATAACCAATAGCGGAACCTGGATGCTCATATTGGCTCCTACATATTCTACGAAGATCTTTATCGGTCAAACCGCATAACAACATACGTTGTTCCCTTTGTCATCGGTATGTTACTTGCCCGAGATTCGATCGTCGGTATCTTAATACCTAGTTCAATCTCGTTACCAGCAAGTCTCTTTACTCGTTCTGTAATACATCATCCCGCAACTAACTCATTAGTTGCAATGCTTGCAAGGCTTATAGTAATGTGCATTACCGAGTGGGCCCAGAGATACCTCTCTGACAATCGGAGTGACAAATCCTAACCTCGAAATACGCCAACTCAACAAGTACCTTCGGAGACACATGTAGAGCACCTTTATAATCGCCCAGTTACGTTGTGACGTTTGGTAGCACACAAAGTGTTCCTCCAGTAAACGGGAGTTGCATAATCTCATAGTCATAGGAACATGTATAAGTCATGAAGAAAGAAATAGCAGAATACTAAATGATCGAGTGCTAAGCTAACGGAATGGGTCAAGTCAATCACATCATTCTCCTAATGATGTAATCCCGTTAATCAAATGACAACTCATGTCAATGGTTAGGAAACATAACCATCTTTGATCAACAAGCTAGTCAAGTAGAGGCATACTAGTGACACTTTGTTTGTTTATGTATTCACGCAAGTATTATGTTTCCGGTTAATACAATTCTAGCATGAATAATAAACATTTATCATGATATAAGGAAATAAATAATAACTTTATTATTGCCTCTAGGGCATATTTCCTTCAACAACGTATGTTGTTCTACGGTTTGGCCGATAAAGATCTTCATAGAATATGTAGGAACCAATATGAGCATCCAGGTTCCGCTATTGGTTATTGAACAGAAGTGAGTCTCGGTCATGTCTACATAGTTCTCAAACCCGTAGGGTCCGCACGCTTAACGTTCGATGACGATCAGTATTATGAGTTTATGTTTTTTTATGTACCGAAGGTAGTTCGGAGTCCCGGATGTGATCACGGACATGACGAGGAGTCTCAAAATGGTCGAGACATAAAGATCGATATATTGGAAGGCTATGTTTGGACATCAGAATGCTTTCTGATGAGTTCGGACATTTACCGGAGTACCGGGGGGTTACCAGAACCCCCGGGGAGTCAGTGGGCCTTATTGGGCCTCAATGGGAGAGAGGAGGAGGCGGCCAGGTGGAGGCCCCCCCCCCAAGCCCAATCCGAATTGGGTAGGGGGCCGACCCCTCCTTTTTCCTTCCCTCTCTCTCCCTCTTCCTTCTTCTCCTACTCCAACTAGGGAAGGGGGGGACCTACTCCTACTGGGAGTAGGACTCCCCCTTGGGCGCACCATAGAGAGGGTCGGCCCTCCCCTCCTCCCCTCCTTTATATACGGGGGAGGGTGGCACCCCATAGACACACAAGTTGACAGTTGTCTTAGCCGTGTGCGGTGCCCCCCTCCACAGATTTCCACCTCGGTCATATCGTTGTAGTGCTTAGGCGAAGCCCTGCGTCGGTAACTTCATCATCACCGTCATCACGCCGTCGTGCTGACGAAACTCTCCCTCGGCATCAGCTGGATCAAGAGTACGAGGGACGTCACCGAGCTGAACGTGTGCAGATCGAAAGTGTCGTGCGTTCGGTACTTGGATCGGTTGGATCACGAAGACGTTCGACTACATCAACCGCGTTGCTAAACGCTTCCTCTTTCGGTCTACGAGGGTACGTGGACACACTCTCTCGCTCGTTGCTATGCAACACCTAGATGGATCTTGCGTGTGCGTAGGAATTTTTTTGAAATTACTGCGTTCCCCAACAATGCGTCCATTGCATAGTGCAACTGCACACACTGGTTGTCAAAGGGAGATTATCCCTAATTACATTTACTAATTAATCTCAACATTTCTCACACACCGGAAATTTGTTTGTTTTGACACAAGCTCCTCAGATATTCAAACACCACAAAAATTTGCAAGAACCTTGACCCACGGACATACGAACCCTTTTCACGCTGGTAATGTGGGAACTCTGGAAGCACAGAAATGCCATCGTCTTCGATGGAGCCTTGCCTTCGGTTGCAGCACTTGCGGCACACATACTGAAAGAAGCCCAGCGATGGCTTCAAGCCGGGAAGTTGGGAGGTGTGCCTCTCCGACGTAGAAAGGTGGGCTAGGAGTGAGTAGTAGGCTAGATCGATGTGGCGGTGTACAAACAGTTTGTAATTTGTAACACCTCCATGTGGACTGGAGTCTTTATCCTTTAATATATGATATGCACACTTGTGTGTATTCGAGAAAAAGCCTCATCGAGCGTTTCTTCAGCGGTTGATGCTGTTGCGTGCTGCGTGCGGTCGTGCCAACCCCAAGCTTGGGGCTTGTTGATACGTTTCTACTAAATTCTTGCAAACGTTCTTGAATGGTAAGTTCCTTCTAGTTCAACCTGAATATCCGGATGCTCAAGCAGAGACCATCACAAGTATCAGCAGTAAAAGGCAGGGAGCCTGTAAATTTTCAGTGCATCAAAACAAGTGTGCCCAATCTTAGTGGTCACTGACTGACTACATGCCGACTGTGAAAGAAATTCACACCTGCATTTGGACTGGCACACAAGCATGCCACAAATACGTAACCAGGAATATTATGAAGCAAACAACAACAATATGGAGCATGCATGCATCAATCCATGGCCCAACAGCTTCATTGCGTCCAGCAAACACCACTTGCTTCACTGCAAGTTTACTTTCAGTTCAACATGACCGCCAACAGTACTAACTAAATTAAGAGACCCCGAAAGAAACTTAGCATGCATGGTCACATTTAGCCAATATATACTGTGCCCTAGGTTCAGGCACAAAACACAACATTGTATAGCTATATCCTGAGGTTAATTCCCTCTTGCTGCCCTCGGAAAAGGCAAGCGTCAATTCAAGGGGGTGCTCTTCTATAGAAAATCGCCAGGGACAGAAGCTGGGTCGAGCTCGTAGAAGTCCCGGAGCTTGCCACCTTCCTCCTTTGTGAGACGGAATGATGGAATTCGGTGAGAAAATCTCAGGTTCTCTTTCCTAGGTATTTTCAGTACTCCCTTGGTAAGGTCAGGTTTGAACACAGCGACATAGCCATCAACTTTAGTCAGAAAAGAAAATAATGTGCCTCGTTTACTGCACTCGACGATCTCCCCGATAGCATAATCAGTAGTGTGCTTGTTGCTGGAAGGAACCCAATCAGGTGACCAGTTCTTGTAGATGGCCCAAACTTCACCGACCTTGGGAAGAATTTTAACCTGCCAGTTCATATCGATTTGGCTATTTTCTACCAAATGAGAGAAGGGGTGGTTTCCACCATACTTGGCTTTCCAGCTTCGTATTTTAAATTTGCCACAGCTCACAGGTACATTCTGCCCCAACCAAAGCTTCTCCTGTGCCTGTTGAGGGCAGGCCTGGAGCCAGGTCAGATGCACTTCAAATGGTTGTATCTCAACTTTGCTCACCCAGCCATACACTTTCGGGAATGTATCAGCGTCATTGTAGAGAGCCCAAATTTGGCCACTTTCAAACTTCTCACATGACCGGTCTTCTTCAAAGTTGTGGAATTCAGATTCTGGATATGGATAAGAAATGAGTTCCGAAGACATGTAAGAGTTGAGAGTAATGGAAGGAAATGCTGTTTCCAGATCACTTGGAAGAGCTGCTGTATCCAGTTCCAGGAGCTCTTCTGCAACGCCCACCCTTTCATTTTCATGTGTTCTATAAAAGGGGATACAGTGAGAAAATCTCAGTAGCTCACTTGATGGTATCGAAAAGAAGCGTTTGTCCTTAGCTTGTGCAAACAGACTAACAAAGCCTTCAATCCTCGTAAGCGGCGAAACAATGACATCGCCACTCGTTGAGCCATCAGAGATAACTTCCACAACATCATATCCATAGGATCGACAGTTATCTGGATCAGAGATCCATTGCATGCTCCATCTTTTATAAAGAGCCCATACCTCACCCTTATTAGGATTTATTTCATAGGAGTTCCCATTTTTGCCTCTTGTCAATGGAACTCTGTGAGACAGGTATGTGGATGGATCTTGTAATAGGGTTGTTGTTTCTCCTCCTAAGCAGAAGCTTCCGCAAGATACAGGCAATTCCTTATTATTCCAATTGGCTTCTTGCTCATTCCTTGGATTGTACTCCAGCCATGTCAGCTGAACTCTTAAGTCAGAAGTATCAATGTGCTTTACCTGAGCATAATCTCTTGGCATGCCATCAAGGTTATCATAAAGGGCCCAGATTTGATCAACTGCAATAAGGTTTACATCTCTGATCTTGCCAAAGTCAAAAAAGTCAGGATGATGATAGGTAATCACAGGACTGCCGAGCTTCTGAGGAGCACTACCACTTGCTTCCTTGTAACTTTGCTGATTGGCTTCACGACTTGCAGTTACTCCACCTTGGCTATCCACGCTACTTAAGGCATGATGCTCAGCAGACTGATTCTCAGCAACAGCAACATTGTCATTAGAAATTTGCTCAGAAGCACTAGATGGTGAGTCATGGTTCCTTTGCATCTTATAATTAGAGGAGTCTGTGCCGTGGCTGCAGTCTGGGCCATCATCTTGCTTTCTCTTACCTAATCTCTGAAGGCTGGAGGACCTTGCAATATTTGGCACTAGAGATACATCTTCACTTCTAAAGTTCTGTGTGGAAATGAAGTTCGGATCAGGATGAGCTGATGTCAAATTGCTAACTGATTCCTTGCCTGCAGCAGGCGCAGAAGATTTAGCTTGGTTCATTGCTGAAAGCTGAACTACATTGCTTCTTGTCTCTGAACAGTTACCTTCCTCATCACCGCTTGCCCTGTCAATCCTTTCTCTATGTTCATCAGTTCGAGTAGCATTCATGGTAGGTTCAGAGTAAATGTTCCCCCCTGTCTGGGCCTGCTGATTGGTGATGCCATGTTGTTGACATGAAATCTTCCCAGGTGAAACTTCAGCATTATTTGCTGAATGAGATAGAAAACTCGAGGGCATTGCCTGTTCATGCAGCTTGAATGCAAAGAACAATTTACCACAGTTATCACAGGTGACCAAAAAGTTCTTTTTGTAGTACACGAATCGCCTCCGACAATGCGGGCATATAGTCCAGAACACCAGCACAAAATCAGGTGGTTGTTTGCATCCATCCACATGACTCTCATTTCCACCAGTCTTATTTGGTAGCTGTGTAGCTTTGCTTGTCACATGTTTGGAAGCATACTGCCTTCTGATGTCATACAAAGACCGCTCCGTACGATCACACAGTATCTTGCGAGCTTCTGAGACCAACTTCAGAGCAACTTCAGCACCAGGGAGTGTGTTTTTATCAGGATGGAGCCAAAAGGCAAGTTTCTCATATTGCTTTGTTATGACTGTCTCATCTGCTGTTGCCTCCACCTGGAGAATACTATACCAATCTAAGTCTTCATTGATTTTTGCAACTGCTGCACATTGCACTTCACAGACAGTTAACAGCTGGTATATGTTCTCAAACCCTGGAAAAAGCCTTTGAGCTTTAAGTGCAATCCTTCTAGCCCCAAGAAAGTCTTTGCTTTCCAGCATGTTTGCAGCTATTTCTCTGGCCCTCAACCCCTCTTCTCTGTTGCACTCCATCAAATTATCTAGCAAATTGCCACAAAAGCCTTCACATATACTACTAGCAGCCTGGCATTAATATGCTCCAAATAACAGGTTTCTAATGATGATCTAGTAAGAGCAGATCTAAACCTTCTGATCTCTTTATGCAACAACAATATGTAAAGAGAATTTGCAGCGCATCACGCTTGCACCCTGTAGATATAGAAAAGAATAAGCAACTGTTGGTAATAGAAATGTACAACTGATAAAACCTTTATTATGATCAGATAAATACATACTCCCTCCGTCCCAAAATATAAGAACGTTTTTAACACTAGCATAGTGTCAAAAATGTTCTTATATTCCGGGACAGAGGGAGTAGTTATGTAAATTCCACAACAAGGATTATAGTGCAGATGAAGTACTATACCACCTACATATGCCAGTATGCATGCTAGGATAAATGGAATAAAACAAAAAAACTATTTATCACGTAGTAGAATGTAACAAGATACGACAGGCTTAAGAAACAGTGCATTCTCAGCAACACAGTAATTTAAAAATACCTTTGTTACTGCCCTAAACTTGTGACCAACATGTATGCCATATTCTGGTTAACCAACTCCTAGGCCTTCCTGAAGGCAGTGTTAAGTAGGACGAGATGCATGATGAACATACGAAAGATGGAATAGGACAACCAAAGGTAGATATTAGATAGATCATGGTGTATGCAGGTTTTAAATATGGCTACATGAGCATAAACAATTGGATCACAAACTTAGTGGGAGCAAGTCCATAAAAGAAGAAAACCAAATCGCTGGAATCTGACAAGTAAACTTCTTAGCAGCCGCTTGTTTTGTGTGGGAGCAGCTGCTTTAAGACACTCTTTGAAAATTTATCGTCGCATGGACTATAGAGTATCCATCCACCTGGTGAAGTAATCAGACCGACTTACATAAATCATATGACACGCTAAGTTCAATATTACTCAAACTTGTGAGCGAGAACATGATGCGGACCAAATAGGGAATTTGATGTGTGTTTGGCGTTGTCTTTCATGGTGGATGAACAGTAGTAATGTTGTAAATATGATAAGTTCAATTGTCACACCCTAGAGTTTTTTCTCTCTCTTCTTTCTCAAAGCTGACGATAAACGCTTGAATAGACCATCATGGCTCTCACCTCTTGGCCATGAAAGAACTTCCATTATCATAAAAAATGTCCTACATGGCTCAATACACATGCCTTTACGATCTTCTAAGCACGTATTACTGTTATAATACCTAGGTGGCTAAAATAACATTTAAACATCCAAATCACAATTAGAACCTTTGATTCTGATGTGGTTGGCATGTGAAAAGAATTGTGCGAGCATACTACTATCAAATGTAGCTTAACCCAACTTGCTTGGGACAGTACTACTGTCAAATGTATCACAAATGGCATGACTCAAACGAATGGAAATGGAACTGCTCCTTTGTCTAGATTAAATTCAATAACCACCTTAGTTTCAGGTTTGGAACAGATTACGCTAAAAGCCTAAGACCGCGTCCAGCACAATAGTTTACCTCAGATTGATTTTTTTTAAAAGAAACTGGAGTTTCCTAACAAGACATAGTTGAATGTTACTTTCTGTATAGATCATCTCTTAGAACAATGCATACATGTAAAATTACAGTGTTCACACTTATGCATTCATCAATCTTAAAATTCTTCATGACAGAGATGATTGTGGAAAATATATCTCGCCATGCAACAAGACTGGTATTTCCACAAAACCATATCCCAAGCAACTTAATCAATGTTCTATCTTCAGAGCAACCTTGACGGCAATTCCACAGGTATGAGCAGTGTTAATGAGAATATTTGATGAGACCATGTAGTAGTGGTAAACCACTTTGATATGATGGTTGAGGTCAGGATTTCAAGCCCCAAGTTCTGTGTTGACTAAAAGCCGGTAGTGCCCCTGCACATTCTTAGTCTTTATAGATGATATCATCAGAAATAATACTATTTTTATTTTGTTTGTGACACCACTTGAAGAGCTCACTCCTTTAACCAACACCATTTTTATTTTTATTTTTGCCAGGACTTTAAGCAACTCCACAGGATATCCGAATTTTGGTAAGCATTTATCTGCTCTCCTATGCGACCACCCAAAAAAAACCTTTTTGAAGAACTGCCTTGACCATCAGACCATAAAACTAGTAGTAGCGCATGGAAAAAATTGCGTTGTTGCAGCATGGACGCCACTCTACTTAAGTACGGACACTAATCCTCTTAAGAGCATCCCGATTTAGGGCTAAATTACGAACCCTAGGGCTAAAAAAAGGGAGGCGGAAGTAAAATTTGCTCCCACTCCCATCTTGCGAGGCCACTACCCACCACCTCCGTTCACAATTTGGTACCACATTTACGATTACGCGCAACCACCGTCCGGCAACCTCGCGGCATGGCGGCGGCGGCCGATACGTCGAGGATCCAACCACGCCTACGCGCAAGACGAGAATGCCCATGCGGAAGTAGTGGTGAGCCAAGCGGACAACCAAAGCGCCACCCATCGACCAGAATTAGTCGCAGCCAAAAGACGAGAAGAGGGGAAATTGAAATGCTACACGGGTAAGGTAGGGGAACCAAAGCATGGGCAGTAGAAATAACCTGCGCTGGGAGTGGAGCGATCGGCGGTGGCCGGAAGCCGGCGAGCCTAGCGCGGCGGTGAGGGAGCGGGAGCAATCGGCGGGGTGGGGTTTTGGCTTTTGGGAGAGTGGGAGCTGTGGAGGCGAACCCCTTTTTCTTCTTGACGGCGGCTTGTGGAGGTGAAGTGAAGTGGTGACTGGCGAACTCTACTTTCTGGCCTTGTGTCCAGTACGGCCGATGGGAGTAGCATTTTTTCTTTTCTTAACATAGTACACACCGAAGCTCGTATATACGCGCATACACTCACCCCTATAAATACACGCATGAACACCTTATCTCTATGAACATCTTCGAAAGACTGAGATGGATGACTATTTGGCGTAGAGATGAGAAAAGACGAGGGGGTAGCTGGGTTATGTTTTTTACTTTTCTTATTGAATGAACTGGGCTGGGTAGGTTCACCTCTATAACAGCTTATTTGATTGGAGGTAATTAGAGAGAGGGAAAGAAAATTAAGAGATTGTGAGATTTAAAATTGGACGTGACTAGACGGCGCTCGGGCGTTCGTTGCGGGAGCGAACGCTCTTCCCGATATGGAAGGAGCAGCTATGCGCGGGACGCGGACAACCCAAAAAGAAAACACGCGCCCACGCCTGGTCCCGCCAGCCCCCACGCTCAAGATCAGGCTCATGGTCCTTGCGTCGCGCCTCACCCCGCGCTCACACGTTCGGGCGTCCCACTGATGACCCATAAGTATGGGATATCAATCGTAATCCTTTCGATAAGTAAGAGTGTCGAATCCAACAAGAAGCGGAAGAAAATGACAAGCAGTTTTCAGCAAGGGATTTTTTGCAAGTACTAAAATTATTGGTAACATATAGTTTGATAGTAAGATAATTCGTAACGAGTAACAAGTAACAAGTGTAACAAAAGTGCAGCAAGGTGACCAAATTCTTTTTATAGCAAAGGGCAAGCCTGGACGAACTCTTATATAAAGCAAAGCGCTTTTGAGGACACATGAGAATTATCATCAAGTTAGTTTTCATCATGCTCATATGATTCGCGTTCGTTACTTTGATAATTTGATATGTGAGTGGACAGGTGCTTGGGTGTTGTCCTTACTTGGACAAGCTTCCCACTTATGATTAACCCCTCTCCCAAGCATCCGTAACTACGAAAGAAGAATTAAGATAACTCTAACCATAAAATTAAATATGTGGATCCAAATCAACCCCTTACGAAGCAACGCATAAACCAGGGTTTAACCTTCTGTCACTCTAGCAACTCATCATCTATTTCCTACTTTCCAATGCCTTTCCCTAGGCCCAAATAATGGTGAAGTGTCATGTAATCGACGTTCACATAATATCACTAGAGAAAATACAACATATATCTCATCAAAATATCGAACAAATACCCAATTCACATGATTACTTATAACAAGACTTCTCTCATGTCCTCAGTAATAAAAGTAACTACTCACAAAGCATGTTCATATTCATGATCATAGAGGTATTAAATATCATTAAGGATCTAAACATATGATCTTCCACCTAATAAGCCAACTAGCATCAACTACAAGGATTAATCAACACTACTAGCAACCCATAGGTACCAATCTGAGATTTTGAGACAAATATTGAATACAAGAGATGAACTATGGTTTGAGATGAGATGGTGCTGGTGAAGATGTTGATGAAGATTGGTCCTCCCACAACGAGAGGATCATTGGTGATGATGATGGCTTCGATCTCCCCCTCCGAAGGGAAGTTTCCCTGGCGGAATCGCTCCACTGGAGAGCAAAAATGCTCCTGCCCAGGTTCCGCCTCGAGACGGCGGCGCTTCATCCCGAAAGCCCTCTTCTGATTTTTTTCTAGGTCAAAACACTTCATAAGCAGAAGATGGGCACCGAAGGATGGCTAGGGGCCCCACAAGCTCAGGGGCACGTCCCTGGGTGGTAGGGCGCCCCCAGGCTTGTGGCCACCTGGTGGGTCCCCTCCTAGTATTTCTTCGTCTAATATTTTTTATATTTTCCAAAATAATTCTCCGTAAATTTTCAAGACATTTGGAGTTGTGCAGAATAAGGATCTCAGATTTGCTCCTTTCCGGTCCAGAATTTCAGCTGGCGGCATCTCCCTCTCCATGTAAATCTTGCAAAATAAGAGAGAAAAGGCATAATAATTACATCATAAAGTATAATAATAGTCAAATATGCAATAAATATCAACACAAAAACATGATGCAAAATGGACGTATAACCCATCTGGTCCCCTCCGCGCTCCTCTCACGCGACCCCTCTCTCTCTCTATTGAAGAGCAAGCCCATGTCCCACCTGCTCCATCTTTCTCCTTGCTCCTCCTTTCTCCCTCCTAAACAGACCTGAAAAGAACTAGCCATAGCTCCCCCCATCTATGGCATCTTGAATCAAAAGGTAAGAACCCCCAAAACCTGCCCCTTCTCACCCCTTGATCTTTAATCATTGATCCACACCCTCTCTCGTTGTTCTGCACCCCAATCCCCACCTGGTTCAACTTTTGCCAAAGCTATGATGAAAAAGAGGTGAAGAAGAACATAGTACAAAGCTGGGAAACTATAGGTTGCAGGTAAACAAAAGAAAAATCCAAGCAACTCCTGAAAAATATAGGGTTTAAGATGCCTGTAAAAAATGCGCAACTAGTCCTCGGTTTTTAGGCAACTCTATTGTATGCATGGATCAACTGGAAACTAGAAAAAAAAGATACATGTCCGCTTTGTAGCTTGATACACCTACTGGAAAGAAATAAGGCAAGTCTAGTATTAAGATGAGGCAACTCCCGTGTGATTTAGCTGCATTTTACATCAGGAACTTTACACCTAAAAATGATCATGCATAACACCCCAAAACACATGGAGTATATAATAAAACAAAAGAGTGGTTGTGTACGTAGCAGTGACATGGATACAATTTCGCTAATTCAAACCACAAACATAAAAAATGCCAAACAAACCCATTTCAGGTAGTTCACTAGGTGCGCATTGTCTCACCAATAAAAGGAAAAAGAAAAGAAACAAGAAATAAAATGTCATCTCTACGCCAAATAGGTCTTCCGCACTGCTAAGCTCACCCTCAGATGCACATTTTTTCCATATAGAAAACTTGTGATCTCCTGCGAAAAAGAACAAAGAAAACACATGTGAATGAAAAAAAATGTTGACATATGTGTTTGATGTTTCTAGAAACAGAAAAAGCCGAAAGCACTTGTGTAAAAAAACAAAAAAGTTTGCCTCTGATTATCTATCTAGCTGCCCAAAAAACTACATAGGGTTGCTCCTTATTATAGTACTAATCTTGCCTCTGTTTCTCCTCCCAACAAAGAGATGTTACATTGTGCTTCACATATAACTTTCCACAAAACTAACAAAAAAGTTCTCTATAGGGTGAGTTGAGAAAAATAACAAGTAGGAGGGGGAAATGTTTGATCTCAATGAAACACCGCTTGATGCGGAGTCTACCAACATTTGGATTGAGTTGGGTGTGCCCTTCTTAAATCCTGGCTATGAGCAGGAGGATGACCATTTGGAGGAGGGCGTTGGTGAGTCTCCGGACCCTAACATTGGCTCTAATACTACTCATGTTCCAAGCACCCATGTGGCTGCTCCCCCCGCTTTGGTTGGTCCTGTAATACTATGGTTGATTGATGAACCAGAAGTATAGGGGATCAATTGTAGTCCTTTTAATAAGTAAGAGTGTTGAACTCAACGAGGAGCAGAAGGAAATGACAAGCGGTTTTCAGCAAGGTACTCTCTACAAGCACTGAAATTATCGGTAACAGATAGTTTGATAGCAAGGTAATTCATAACAAGTAGCAATAATAAGAAAGATGCAGCAAGGTACCCCAATCCTTTTTATATCAAAGGACGTGCCGGAATGTTCTCTTATAATAGGCAAAGTGTTCTTGAGGACACATGGGAATTATCATCTAGTCACTTTCATCATGCTTATTTGATTCACGTCCGCTACTTTGATAATTTGATATATGGGTGGATCGGTGCTTGGGTGTTGTTCTTACTTGAACAAGCCTTCCACTTATGATTACCCCCTCTCGCAAGCATCCGCAACTACGAAAGAAGAATTAAGATTCTAACCATAATGAAACATTTGGATCCAAATCAGCCCCTTACGAAATAACGCATAAACTAGGGTTTAAGCTTCTGTCACTCTAGCAACCCATTATCTAATTACTACTCCACAATGCCTTCCCTTAGGCCCAAGTATGGTGAAGTATCATGTAGTCGATGTTCACATGACACCACTAAAGGAAGCAACAACATACATATCATCAAAATATCGAACGAATACCAAATTCACATGATTACTTAGAACCGGACTTCTTGCATGTCCTCAAGAACAAAAGTAAACTACTCATAAATCATATTCATGTTCAAGATTAGGGGGTATTGAATATCATTAAGGATCTGAACATATGATCTTCCACCAAATAAACCAACTAGCATCAACTACAAGATGTAATCAACACTACTAGCAACCCACAGGTATCAATCTGAGGTTTTGAGACAAAGATTGAATACAAGAGATGAACTAGAGTTTGAGATGAGATGGTGCTGGTGAATATGTTGACGAAGATTGGTCCTCCCACGATGGGAGGACCGTTGGTGATGTTGATGGCTTCGATTTCCCCCTCCCGGAGGGAAGTTTCCCCGACGGAATCGCTTCGCTGGAGAGCAAAAGTGCTCCTGCCTAGGTTCCGCCTCAAGACAGCGGTGCTTCGTCCCGAAAGTCTCCTCCTAATTTTTCTAGGGAAAATGGCTTCATATAGAAGAAGATGGGCTCTAGAGGCCTGCCAGGGGGCCCACAAGCTCGGGAGGCGCGCCTAGGGGGTAGGGTGCTGTCGGTGTCAAAACCGGCGGATCTCGGGTAGGGGGTCCCGAACTGTGCATCTAATGTCGATGGTAGCAGGAGACAGGGGACACGATGTTTACCCAGGTTCGGGCCCTCTCTATGGAGGTAGTACCCTACTTCCTGCTTGATTGATCTTGATAGATATGAGTATTACAAGAATTGATCTACCACGAGATCGTAATGGCTAAATCCTAGAAGTCCAACCTGTATGACTATGGTAATGAGTCTCTCTTTCCGCACTAAGTCCTCCAGTTTATATAGACATCGGGAGGATCTAGGGTTACACATGGTTGGTTACAAAGAAAGGAATCTACATATCCGGTCACCAAGCTTGCCTTCCACGCCAAGGAGAGTCCCATCCGGACACGGGTGCAGTCTTCGGTCTTCGTATCTTCACAGCCTATCAGCCCGACCCATGGCTAACAGGCCGGACGTCCGAGGACCCCTTAGTCCAGGACTCCCTCAGTAGCCCCTGAACCTGGCTTCAATGACGAGGAGTCCGGCGCGTAGATTTGTCTTCGGCATTGCAAGGCAGGTTCCCTTCTTTCCGAACTCCAAGATAGTCTCCAGACGCGACGATTGTATCCAGACCTGTCACACACACCACACACAACCACAAAGAGAATATAATACTCCACGAGTCCAATCCACTGACAACTTTTTACAATGTAACATCAAGTTCGCCCGGTCATAATTTCGGACCGTTTTGTGTCTGCCGTTCCACGTTTCGAGATGCGGTTGCCATTGGCACGTCTTGTCGAAGCAGAGATCGTGTCCCCTTATTGCGGGATTCTCATCAATACGGGTATGGGTAACCCAACCATGCTATTTACACAGCCCTTGGGAATAGGCGAGTTTTAAGGCGAGTGAGGAGGCGCTTGATATTTGCGACCCTTTATAAGGGGATAAGAATTCGCCCTTGTCTACTCACGCCTTCCCCTTCCTCTGCCCTTCCATCCTTGAGCTCCAGCGCCCAAGTCCCCATCTTTCTCCATCTCCGAAAAGCATCCGACCATGTCCGGAACCGGAGGTCAAGGAAAATGGATGGTCTCCTCCGTCAAGGAGAAAGACATTGTCGAGTTTCGGGCGGCCGGTTATTTGGCGAAGGAAATCGCCCATCGCCTTCCGGCCCAGGGGCAGGTCGTCCCCACCCGAAGCCTACTGAGAGAGTAGTTTTCCTCCCTCACTTCGTCCATGGACTGGGGTTTCCACTTCACCCCTTCGTCCGCGGTATAATGTATTGTTACGGCCTAGATTTCCATGATCTGGCCCCAAACTCTTTCCTCAACATCTCGGTGTTCATAGTCGTGTGTGAGGCCTTCCTCCACATCCACCCCCACTTCGGGTTGTGGCTTAAGGTCTTCAATGTGAAGCCAAAAGTGGTGGATGGCCAGCACGCAGAGTGCGGGGGTGCCATGGTGAGCAAGCTGGCCAACATCTCCTGGCCGAAAGGCACTTTGGTGGAGACGGAAAAGGAATGGCAGAAACAATGGTTCTATATCACAGAACCCCGCGGTGCCACCTAGGCCGCGGCTGCCGAATTCAACTCTGGCGCTCCCATGCGACTTACCTCCTGGGTCGAGAAGAGCCCGAACTGGTGCTCTCCAGATGAGCTGACAACGCTGCAGACATGCGTTCAAAGCATGGTGGACAAGGATGTCAAACTTGTCGATGTAATCCAGGTGATGCTAGTTCGCCGGATTCTCCCGTGCCAAAGCCGAAGCCTCCCTCTATGGAAGTTCAACCCGAAGAAGCACCATACCCTGAAGAGGCTCTTCGAAACCACTCACGAAGGTGCCTGGAAGTTGCTCTTTAAGGGCAACGGGAAACCGCCAGCCACAGATTCGGACCGCAGGCACGATATTAACCACCTCGCCAGCGATGTATGTTATTTTTAACGCATCCCCTACTTACTTGTTTCAAGGGTGATGTCTGAGCTTTTATCGTCATTCCTTCTTAGGACTGGATGGAGAGGGCGAAGCGGATCCAGTGTCCGGCTCCGCTGCCTGAAGAACCGGTCATCCCGCGTTTAGCAAAGATGCTGGTGTCGGCGCCCTATAAGGCGCCGGAGAAGAAGGCCAAGAAGAAGGCCAAGGGGGCCAAAGGTGGCCCCCGTCGTAAGGGTACTTCAGACGTAACGTCCGAAGACAAAGAGACATGTTCCTCCATCCTCGAGGACGAGGAGGAGGAGGAGGAGGAGATCCCTCCCCGTGATGAGGGAAGGGAGAAGAGGCTGGCCTCCACGAATCTGGAGGTGGGGACGCCCAAGAAGAGGAAGGGCTCCCTTGCGGATAACTCCATAAGGGATGTCGACAGTAGTCCGTAGAGCCGCTCCCGCGCTAAGCCTCAGGCCGCATCGTAAGTACTACGATTCATGCATATCCATATATCCAACCTCTTCTCCTCATTGTATTAACATGGTTAGTTGTGTTATTTCAGTCTAGCCCACGACAGCTTCCAAAGATCCTCGTTAGGAGGTTCGCTAGACTCCAAGGAGATGGCCAGCATGTCACCACCGACCACTCACTCTCCCAAGGCCACGGATGACACCGAGGTGTTGTCTCGAAGGACCGCTCCAGGCCGAGGAGAGGCTCCGGACGCTGTCAAGAGGGCACCAGAGGGCGAAATCTCTACCGCCGGACACACGGGGGAGCAAATTCCCACGGAGACTGGCGAGGAGGGTCGTATTCAGTTTGGCGCTCAGCCAAATATGGTTACGGAGACCCATACGGATCCGGAATCCGACGAGCGACCTCCTTTGAAAGAGGGGGGTGCGCCCATTCCACTAGTGGCCCCTGTCCAACCAGGGGCACCGGATAATCTGATGGAGGCGCTTCGAGGTGCCTCCATTGTGGACGAGCACCGTATCCTTATGGGTATGGTGATTGAGAGGGTCCAGTCCGCCAAGAGCGGTCTGACCGAAGCCTGCAGCAGCCTGCTGACAGGTTTTGAGGTAAGCGACGCAAAAATCCCAATATAGTCAGTAGCCCCTGAGATATTGTCCGGTGTTCGGAAAGAAAAGCCGGACAGAGGGTCGATCCTTACTTGTAGGAAACTAACTAATTTTTTGGGAATGAATATGCAGGCGTCGCTAATGTCCATGGCCTCACATGCTGCCGAAGTCTCCGAACTTAAGCGGAGACTGGAGAAGGCCGAGGAGGAGCTCGGCCAGGTGAAGAGGCAGCTCCAGGAGAATCAAGTTATGTAATAACCCAAGAAGTATTCAGAAAGAGTAGGATGTTATATATTGACCGAAGTGTCTTGATATAAATAGGAGCAACGACCGAGGTCGAGGCCCTGAAAAAGGCCCTGGGCGAAGCCAAGGGGAAGGCCGTCAAGGAGCAGGCTGCCCGTAAGAAGCTCAAGGCCCGGGTCAACGAGGTCCAACAAGAGCTCCACGACGCGGTGAAGAAGTGTGAGACCTTGGAGCGTGACGCGTCGGCTAAAGAGGCCGAACTCTCCAAGGCTCGTTAGAGCACGGAGACGGCCCGGAACGAGGCCCAGGGCGCCCTCCAAGAGGTCCAGGAGGCGAGGAAGATTGCAGCGGGTAAGGCATTCAGTATGCAAAGCAAATATGCGAAGAGGAAGTATCTTTTACTAACCTGGATTCGGAGTTCTCCAGGGGCTTTTGCTGATCTGCCGCGAAGTGTGTCCGACGCCGCGGAGTTCTTCCGAGCCGAAGAAGGAAGCTCCACGGAGAAGCTATTCTGGTCGCAATATCTACCCAGAGCATCCCGTGCCCTTCACCGATCAGCTGAAACAGCTGGTGGAGCTGCATAGGGTGGCCGAACTAGCCATGAAGGATTTGATAATCCGGCTATGGCTAGCCGAAGCTATGCCCGGCAGCTACTTCGTACTCGTGAGGCGGATGGTGAACGCCTGTCCTCGGCTGGACATCGTCAAGCGATCGTCCTGTATTGAAGGTGCTCGTATGGCCTTCGCCCGTTGCAAGATGTGGTGGGCGAAGATGAACGTCGTCGAGCTATCCAGGGGGCCGCCAGAGGGCAAGGAGCACCGCATACCCGAGCGCTATTTTGCGGATGTCCTGGAGGGGTTTCGCATTGTGGCAACACAATGTGGGCAGGACATTATTTTCGAATGAATACATTTGTGTTGTCTTTCCCTTGTATGATGAAACAAAGTGGGTTTGTAATATAATGATTGTTATGTTTTAATTTTACCTCATGTGCGGCCGTGTTGTATGAAATCTGAGGGTTGGCCAGTCGTCGGCTTTTGCCCCATGTAGGTAGTATGGAGGTGTTCGGGATGGAATCTAAACAATCTTGATCCAATTATATGGTCCTTGAAGGAGTTGTTTAGTGCAACGAACCAGGCAACTAGACTATTCGGCTTTAACGCCCTCACTTAGCCATAGGAGTTCAACAATAAAAACATGGACGCAGCCCCTAGTTTCCGAATTAGAGTGCTATAAGTGTCTGACCGGGAAGTACCGATCCTTCGCGTAACGCGGAAGAAATCTCCAACGATTTGCAACCTCCGAACAGCTGACCGGCTCTTGCCGCATCATGACAATCAGTTTTCAGCTTTCTCTACTGAAGTGCTCCTTTGGATAAACCAGGGCCTTAGCCGATATAGTGGAACGTAAGGTAGCAAGCACAGGAGCCGGGCAACCCAACTATTGACCAAAGACATGATTCGGAGCCAATGCATATAATGCTAAATTGGGGGTGCCAAACTATACTATAAAAAGTGTTCAGACTTTGTTGCCGTATTGTAGGGTGCCTGGGAGCCCCTGGAAAATATTAAACGTACCAAAGTGTATGGGTGCTAGAAGATAAGTTATTAAAGGAAAACGGAAAGAAAGCAGAGGTGATATCTTGGGCCCTTAAACTTGGGCTACGAACTGTTTCCATTATAATTGGGTTAATGCGTCAAAGCGCATTGATACAAATAGTGCGATAAGCAACCGGCTGTTTAACATGCCATCACCAAAGGCAAGCTGCGTGTGGGTCCTGACAACAGGTAGGGTGGTCATTGAATTGACCTCGAGAGCTTCCCCTATACGTATTTGCTTATTGCCATCCTGGTGTTTTTTTATCCTTTGATAGGACCGGTAGTCGGGTCGTCAAAGAAGGCCTATGTAAAATAAACCTGCAAAAGGAAATATTGACAGTATATGTGTGTCTGGGGTCGGTCGAGCCGAACTGTGGATGACAAGCTAGCTGTGTCTCCGTCGATGCCCATGGGATTTCTAGTGCGTAATTATGCACGCGTGGTACGAATGCCACTACCTGATCGGGGCTGGGACGGAGTCCAAATTGCTAGTCGAGCTCTTGATGAGCCGAGCTTTCCTATTGTAACATAGTCCGGACCCTCTTTACAATGTCCAAGGGCTCGGCAGCCGGATTACGGTTCTGCTTGAGAAGGCCGCTTTGTACTTCTGCTGCTAGGGCAGCGGTGTGCTCCTCTGTGCGGAGGGAGTGTTCCGTGTTTCTATTGGCCGCTATGACGCTGTGTGGACCGGGCATCTTAAGCTTAGATAAGCATAGGGAGGGACCACGTTGAACCGAGCGAATGCAGTCCCCCCGAGCAGTGCGTGATAACCACTGCGGAATGGGACGATGTCGAAGATTAACTCCTCGCTTCGGAAGTTGTCAGGGGATCCAAAGACAACCTCTAGTGTGATTGAGCCCATACAGCGGGCCTCTACACCTGGTATGACTCCTTTGAAGGTAGTCTTCGTTGGCTTGGTCCTTGATGGATTAATGCCCATTTTGCGCACTGTGTCTTGATAGAGCAGATTGAGGCTGCTACCACCGTCCATGAGGACTCGCGTTAGGTGGAATCCATCAATGATTGGGTCCAGTACTAGTGCGGCTGATCCACCATGCCGGATACTGGTCGGATGATCCCGACGATCAAAAGTGATCGGGCATGCTGACCATGGGTTGAATTTTGGGGCGACTGGCTCTATCGCATAAACGTCCCTTAGTGCGCGCTTGCGCTCCCTTTTGGGGATGTGTGTAGCATATATCATGTTCACCGTTTTGACTTGAGGGGGGAACTTCTTCTACCCCGCTGAGTTTGGTTGCCGGGGCTCTTCATCATCGTCCTCACTTTGCGATCCCTTTTCCTTATTCTTGGCGTTTAACTTGCCGGCCTATTTAAACACCTAGCAATCCCTGTTGGTATGATTGGCTGGTTTGTCTGGGGTGCCATGTATCTGGCACAGACGATCGAGTATGCGGTCCAAGCTGGATGGTCCCTGACCACTCCTTTTATACGACTTTTTCCGCTGATCGGACTTGGGGCCGCTGAATCTGACATTAACTGTAGTGTCATCAGTGTTATCACCATTGCTTCGGCGCTTGTGTCTATTACGCCGGAGCTTGCGGTTGCTGTTTTTGACCTCGGAGGGACCCACCTTGCTGGCTGTGTTTTTGCTATGAGCCAGCCAACTATCCTCACTCGTGCAAAAGTGGGTCATGAGTGCCATGAGGGCTGCCATAGATTTGGGCTTTTCTTGGCCGAGATGGCGGGCAAGCCATTCGTCACGGATGCTATGTTTAAAGGCCGCTAGGGCTTCGGCATCCGGGCAGTCAATGATCTGGTTCTTTTTAGTTAGGAATCTAGTCCAAAATTTCCTGGCTGACTCTCCAGGCTGTTGGACTATGTGACTTAAGTCGTCGGCGTCTGGTGGCCGGACGTATGTACCTTGGAAGTTGTCAAGAAAAGCTTCTTCCAAGTCCTCCCAGCTGCCGATGGAATTTTCAGGCAGGCTGTTTAACCAGTGTCGGGCTGGCCCTTTGAGTTTTGGGCCATTTGCATTTCTGTCTCTAACTCGAACCACCTAATCAGATATACCCCTAATTCGAAAGCCTGCTCAAATTCGCCCCTCCGCTGTTAGGTGCCCTTATAGAAATGCCCTTCTGCGCCGTTACCGTCCGGTCAAACAGCTTTGACCGTCCTAAAAAAAATAGCAAAAAAAATCTAAAAAAATCTAAAATTTTGTGAGATCGAAGATACTCATGTGCCCAAGGTGTGTGCAAAATTTCGTGCTATTTAGACATTCCAGGAGCTCGTGGCAAGGAAAAACAGTTAATCTGCATGCTTGTGAACAATAAATTTGAAATAAAATAGCAAGAAAATTTAAAAAAATATGAATTTTTTTGGAATCAAAGTGGCTTGGGTGCACAAGGTGCTTGCAAGTTTTTGTGATCAAATGACATGCGAGGAGCTCTAGCAAGAAAAAACAAAATAGTCATTTTTTCCAAAGTTTTTCCCAAGCCAAATTTTGTTTTTTTCTCCACAAGCCCCTCCAATGTCCAAACACAACAAAAATTTGCACGCAGCTTGTAGACCCGAGCCTCGTTGATGCCAAAAAAATTCATATTTTTTGAATTTTCTTGCTATTTTTTTGAATTTACTGTTCACAGGCTTACATATTTATTGTTTTTCCTCTGATACGAGCTCCTGGAATGTACAAACAGCACGAAACTTTGCAGGCACCTTGCGAACCTGAGTATCTTTGATCCTACAAATTTTCAGATTTTTTAGAATTTTTTTCCTATTTTTTCAGGACGGTCAAAGCCCTTTGACCTGCTTTGACCAGACGGTAACGACACAGAAGGGTATTTCTGTAAGTGCAGCTAACGGCGGAGGGGCAAATTTGAGCAGGCTTTGAAATTAGGGGTAAATCTGAGAGTGGGCGCAAATTAGGGGCATAGATGTAAATGTCCCTTGAGTTTAGTGGAAGGTATTTGATAGCATGGAGGTCATCTCCGCGGGCCATGTGAATGTGGAGAATAAAATCCTCGATCCGTACCGCGGGATCGGTTGTTCAGTCGTATGATTCAATATTGACGGGTTTGAACCCTTTGGGGAATTCATGGTCCATTACTTCATCAGTGAAGCAGAGAGGGTGTGTGGCGCCTCTATATCTGGCTGCATTGCGCGGTAGCTCCGATGGAGTTTGTCTGCGGTTATCGGCTCGGGTGTGACTAGGTTTGTCACGCCGGAATAGGTAGCCGTCATTGCGTGTCAAGGGACATCCTCGCGATCCATAAATCGATCGGGTATGTCCTGCTCTACTATCCAGGGTCTGCCGGAGGTCGTATGTGTGACCCCGAGCTGTTTCGTCTCTATTCTTACGAGGCGGTAGGGCAGGCTGCTGTTTGGCCTGAGCTGCCGCTCTATCCCGACCACGTGGTGGTCGGTCCGCCACACTGTCTCGACCGCATAGTGGTCGATCAGCCGTGTTACGCGAGGGGGGTATGAGCTCCGGCGCCTCTTCATCAAATAGGGGTAGTAGCCTTCACTTTGGGTAGCTCTTGGCTGGGCGTCTGAGGCTGTATTCTTTGGCTGCTAGGACATTGGTCCGTCTGTCGACGAGCAGATCTTGGTCAGCTTGAAGCTGCTGCTGTTTCTTTTTCAAGATCCTCGCTGTTGCTATTAGCTGGCGCTTGAACCGCTCCTGCTCAAGAGGTTCCTCAGGCATGATGAAATCTTCGTTGCTGAGGCTTTCCTTATCCTCGAAGAGCGGACGGTAACTACCGTCCTTCGAGTCGTTGGGCCTGGCCTGTTCGTCGGGGATGGCTTGCCTGTTTTCTTGCTCCTCCTGCTCGGATGTTACCTCGGCAAGGTTTTCATTGTTTTCGGTATCGTCCGGAGTATTATTTTCACCGGTGCCAGCATTGCTGTCTTTTGAACGACGTGACTTAGAGCGGCGCCGAGGACGCCGACGTTTTTGCTGTGTCTTAGGAGGTTTTTCTCGACCGGATTTTCTTTGTCGTCGTCGTTGGTTGTTTTGGGTGTATCCACCATGTACACATCGTACGAAGAAGTGGCCTTCCAGCGTCTGGTAAATGGCGGGTTTTGGTCTTGCTCCTCATTGGCATCGTCGTCCATACCGTCGATGTCTTCGGAGTCGTAATCAAGCGTGTCGGTTAGGTCCTCGACAGTGGCTATGAAGTGGGTGGCGGGTGGGAAGAAGAATTCTTGATCATCAGCCTCCAGTCCGGACCGGACATAGTTCGGCTGTGAGTCCCCCGCCAAGGACAGGATTTTGAATGAGTTTAGCATATCGCCCAAAGGCCAGTGCTGGAAGATGTCTGTGGCGCTGAATTCAAAGATTGATGAGCGATCGAGTTCGGCGTCCGCAGGCTCACATGGTTCGAAACTTATAACCAGAAACGAGTCCGGAGTTCCGGTGACACAGATATGGTGTGGGGTTAAGTCCATGTGCGGCTCCAACACCGGGGAATCTGTGGCCTCCGTGGTGGGGTCGAGTCTTCGATCCTTGGATGTCGTAGTGTGCTCTGGATCTAATGCTAGAGTGGTCACAGGAGCTATCTCCTGGATGCGGTCTGACGACAGATTTAGGTCATGTTCGTCAAGGTGACCAGGAGCGGTCGCCGCGGTCTCGAATCCGGCGAAGATCAAATCTCCACGGATGTCCACAACATAGTTCAAACTCCCAAATCTGACATGATGGCCAGGGGCATAGCTATCGATCTGCTCCAGGTGGCCAAACAAGTTGGCCCGCAGTATGAAGTCGCCGAACACGAAGATCTGTCTGGGGAGGAAGGTTTCTCCTTGGACAGGGTCACTATCGACGATTGAAGGGGCCATCGAACCTTTCATCGACGGCACAATGGAACTCTTAATGAAAGCACCAATGTCGGTGTCAAAACCAGCGGATCTCGGGTAGGGGGTCCCGAACTGTGCGTCTAAGGTCGATGGTAGCAGGAGACAGGGGACACGATGTTTACCCAGGTTTGGGCCCTCTCTATGGAGGTAATACCATACTTCCTGCTTGATTGATCTTGATAGATATGAGTATTACAAGAGTTGATCTACCAGGAGATCGTAATGGCTAAACCCTAGAAGTCTAACCTGTATGACTATGGTAATGAGTCTCTCTTTCCGGACTAAGTCCTCCGGTTTATATAGACACCGGGAGGATCTAGGGTTACACAAGGTCGGTTACAAAGAAAGGAATCTACATATCCGGTTGCCAAGCTTGCCTTCCACGCCAAGGAGAGTCCCATCCAGACACGGGTGCAGCCTTCGGTCTTCGTATCTTCACAACCCATCAGTCCGGTCCATGGCTAGGCTAACAGGCCGGACGTCCGAGGGCCCCTTAGTCTAGGACTTCCTCAGGCGCACCCCCAGGCTTGTGGCTTCATGGTGGGTACCCTCCTGGTATTTCTTTTGCCAATATATTTTATATATTCCAAAATAATTCTTTGTAAATTTTTAGGTCATTTGGAGTTGTGCAGAATAGCTATCTCTGATGTAACCTGATGTCTACTATGCAATCTTCTTCTTGTAGACTCATGTTGGGCTTCCAAGCGCAGATTTTTGTAAGACAATAGAAAATTTCCCTCAAGTGGATGACCTAAGGTTTATCAATCCATGGGAGGCGTAGGATGGAGATGGTATCTCTCAAACAACCCCGCAACAAATAACAAAGCCTCTTGTGTCCCCAACACACCCAATACAATGGTAAATTGTATAGGTGCACTAGTTCGGCGAAGAGATGGTGATACAAGTGTAATATGGATACTAGATATAGGTTTTTGTAATCTGAAAATATAAAAACAACAAGGTAACTAGTAACAAAAGTGAGAAAAAACGGTATTGCAATGCTTGGAAACAAGGCTTAGGGTTCATACTTTCACTAGTGCAAAGTCTCTCAACAATGATAACATAATTGGATCATATAACAATCCCTCAACATGCAACAAAGAATCACTCCAAAGTTTCTATCGGAGAACGTAGGACAAAAACGTGCATCAACTAAGGGAGTCCTGGACTAAGGGGTCCTCGGGCATCCGGCCTGTTAGCCATGGGCCAGACTGATGGGCTGTGAAGATACGAAGACCGAAGACTGCACCCGTGTCCAGATGGGACTCTCCTTGGCGTGGAAGGCAAGCTTGGCGACCGGATATGTAGATTCCTTTCTTTGTAACCGACCCTGTGTAACCCTAGATCCTCCCAGTGTCTATATAAACCGGAGGACTTAGTCCAGAAAGAGATATACTCATTACCATAGTCATACAGGCTAGACTTCTAGGGTTTAGCCATTACGATCTCGTGGTAGATCAACTCTTGTAATACTCATATCCATCAAGATCAATCAAGCAGGAAGTAGGGTATTACCTCCATAGAGAGGGCCCGAACCTGGGTAAACCTCGTGTCCCCTGTCTCCTATTACCATCGACCTTAGACGCACAGTTCGGGACCCACTACCCGAGATCCGCCGGTTTTGACACCGACATTGGTGCTTTCATTGAGAGTTCCACTGTGCTGTCGACAACAGGATCGATGACTCGCCTCGTCCTTAAATACAATATCACTACTGGAGGAGAACTGGCCCCAGGCCAAACCCTCAGGTTGGGCAGCTTTACCATGACCGCCCATTCGGCCGTTAAGCCGACGATGACCTCTCGGGCCATCGAAAATCCTCTTCGTATCGACCCCAAACACTCCAAGCAGATGGATCCGGCGGACTTTTCGTCTTTAAACGAGCTCCTTGATCGTATTACCGCCCTGGGAATCGCCACAGATTACGATCGGATCAGGCTCAAACCCGACCAAAGAGAAATCAAATCTCCACCCACCAGATAGCGGTAGTCAAGGAGCAAGACGGCGACTCTTCCCCTATACCGAAGACGGACTACGTCCGGATCGCCGACCCTGCAGAGCCGGATACCCACCCGCAAAAGGAGGTGACCGGCCTTCCGAACATAGAATCGGATGGCGGGCAAAGGGAACCAGAAGATACTCCGGGGCCTGGACTGTTAAGTCTAGAAAAACTTCAGACTCCGGATCATCGATCGGGTCAGGGTCCAGATCCAATTCCACCCACCCACCCAGACATAAGTGCTCTCATGAGCATACAACAGCAGTCTCAGGAAACGGTCCACCACTCCTGGGCCAGATTCCTCCTTGTCAAGTACAAGGTTAAAGATTGCCGCGACGAGGTCACGATATCAGCGTTCCACAATAATTGCACAAAGGAAGGAATCCTCAATGCCATTAATCGCCTCCGCATACTACACTTCGCGGACTTGGCAACTATCGTACAGAAGTATAGCGCAATGGAAAGCACCTGGAGGGATCATGCAGCTTGTTGGGAGCCATCGGTCCCAACTCAACCACTGGTCCAGGCGAAAAGGGTGCATCCCCGTGACGCGCCCAGTCCAATATCCAAGAAATACAAACCCATCACGCGGCGCGGAACCGTTCTGGAGGGACGACTCGATGGCCCATGCAAAATACACACAACACCGAATGCCATACCAACCCACAACCTTAGAGCATGTTGGATACTCCGGCAGGTAGCCAAAAGCAGCGAGGACATCCTTACCAAAATATCCCAGAGCAACACCCTCTAGAATACGACGACCCCAAAGTACTGACAGTCTTTGAGACATTTGCTTCCAACAATAAGCGCAAAAGGGCACTTCGCGGCCTCACCGAAGTCTGTCAAATCGCCATAGTAAACCCTTGGAATGACACGGCTATAACCTTTAATGATGGCGATGAACCAAAATAGAGGTCAGTCTAAGCACCAGCCGCTTTAGTCCTCAGTCTCATCGTGGATGGCTTTTGACTCACCAAGGTCCTCATGGACGGTGGCAGTGGACTAAACCTCATCTATGAGGATATACTCCACAAAATGGAAATAGATAGGAGCTGCATCAAGCAAAGCAGCACGACCTTCCAAGGAATCATTCCCAGTCGGGAGGCGCGGCGTGCGGAAAAAATCACACTTGACGTGGTATTTGGCATGCCGGAGAATTATCAGTCTGAAGAAATCACCTTCCAAGTGCTCCTTTCAGCAGCGGATACCACGCCCTGTTGGGGTGGGATGCTTTTACACGCTTCCAAGCTATACCTCATTACAGGTATATGAAGCTCAAAATGCCCAGACCAAATGACATAATCACTCTTGTCAGTGATCCGAACATAGCACTCCACACCGAAAACAAAATCGCATCCCTGGCCCTTGAGGCATTATCTGAAGCCCTCATGGCCGAAGAATTAACCGCACTGCGCTCCACGGTGGATAGGGACGATGTGATCTTAGACAAACGACCCAAATCCACCTCCTTCGAACCGGCAGAAGAAATAGTCAAATTCCAGGTCCACCCAATGGACCCCAAGAAGACAACATCTATTGGAGCACAACTAGACCCAACGGTCGACGCCGCACTAAGGGATTTCCTTCGCGAAAACTAGGATATATTCGCCTGGCACGCTTCTGACATGCCTGGAATCCCACGTGAGCTAGCCGAACATAGCCTTAATATCTTTAAGGGATACAAGCCAATCAAACAAGCACTGCAGCGCTTTTCCGAGCCCAAACGCCAAGCTAATTGAGGCCGGATTCATCAGAGAAATAAAACATCCGGACTGGCTGGCAATCCTGGTGATGGTACCAAAGAAGGACAAATCCTGGCGGCTATGCGTCGATTTTAAAGACCTCAATAAGGCTTGCCCTAAGGATCCCTTCCCCCTCCCCCCGCGTTGATCAAATCATCAATGCTACCACAGGACACGACTCATTGTGTTTCCTTGATGCATATTCCGGATACCATCAAATCAAAATGAAGGAGTCCGATCAAGATGCAACAACATTCATTACCCCATATGGGCCATTCTGCTTCAACACCATGCCCTTCGGGCTCAAGAACGCCGACGCCACATACCAACGCATGATTCAAACATGCCTGGAGAAACAGATCGGCAAGACAGTTGAAGCTTATGTGGACGACGTCGTCATCAAAACTAGGCGCGTCGAAACACTAATAGACAATTTACATCTCAAATTTGATAACCTCCGCGCGTATGACATTAAGCTCAATCCGAAAAAGTGCGTTTTCAGCGTCCCTGCTGGAAAACTGCTGGGCTTCATCGTTTCCAACAGAGGAATTGAAGCAAATCTAGCCAAAATCTGAGCTCTGTCACAATTGGCTACGCCAACAGACCTTAAACAAGTCCAAAAGCTCGCGGGTTGCGTGGCAGCTCTAAGCCGCTTTTCTCCAGATTGGGAGAAAAGGCTCTGCCACTCTATCGCCTTCTACGGCGAACCGATCACTTCGAGTGGACGGACGCGGCAACAGTCGGACTCGAGGAAATAAAAACCCTTCTTGCGAGCAACCTAATCCTGGCCACGCCAAACATTGGTGAACCAATGTTATTATACATATCGGCAACACGTCAGGTGGTGAGCGCCGTGCTCGTCGTTGAACGAGAATAGGACGGACACAAATTCCCGCTTCAGAAGCCAGTATACTACGTATCTACTAATCTTACACCATGCAAATCCCAGTACCCCTATTATCAAAAGATAGCATACACAGTCTTCATGGCATCCCGAAAGCTCCGTCACTACTTCGAGGAGTGTTCGATCATGGTGGCTTCCGAAGTACCACTCAATGATGTTATAAACAACCACGATGCCACGGCCCGGATTGCCAAATGGGCCATTGAGCTCCTTCCATTTGATATTACATACAAACCACGTCGAGCTATTAAATCCCAAGTACTGGCTGACTTCGTCGCCGAATGGACAGAGGCCAAACTCCCTAAAGAGTACGGCGAATATTCCAATTGGGTTATGTATTTCGATGGCTCCAAAATGCTGGCAGGGCTAGGGGCGGGCGTCATTTTAACGTCACCTACTGGAGATGTTGTTTAGTACGTACTCCAAATACTATACACAGACTCCAACAATGCAGTCGAATACGAGGCCTTATTGCACGGTCTCTGGATGGCTGTCTCCATGGGCACAATGCCTAGAAGTGCACGGGGACTCAAACCTTGCAATATCTCAAATAAATGGAGACTTCGATGCCAAAGATCTGAAGATGGCAGCTTATCGTAATGCTGTCATAAAAATGTCGGCCCGGTTTGAGGGGCTCGAGTTCCATCATGTGGCTCGAGAAAGTAATCAAGCGGTGGACGTTCTTGCTCGTATCGGCGCTAAGCGCGACCCCGTCCCACCTAATATCTTTCTGGAAAGGCTTTTTAAGCCATCCGTGGTGTGGCATGGGGAAAACGACAACACTAGTACGGATCCGAACATAACCCCAGATTCCGAAAACACCGACATCATCGGAGGCTCAGCCACCGAAATAACACCGTCGGCGCATCTCATCATGGCAGTCATTGCCCCATGGACCGAACCCTTCCTTGCCTACCTTAACAGGAAGGAGCTTCCTGAGGAACAGAATGAGGCCCGCCGCATTGTCCGGCATTCGAAGGCTATAAGGTTCACGACGGAGAGCTCTACAATAAAAGCGTCACCGGAGTCCTTCAAAGATGTATCTCCGAGGAGGAGGGGAGGCAGCTCCTGGCGGAGATTCATGCCGGTCTCGGTGGGCACCATGCCGCAGCTCGGGCCCTTGTTAGCAAGGCCTTCCGTACATGGTTCTATTGGCCGATAGCCCGAGCGGATGCACAGGACCTTGTCCAACGTTGCGTTGGATGCCAACTCTTCGCCAACCAAAGCCATATGCCCCCCACCACCCTACAAACAATCCCCATCACTTAGCCTTTTGGGTCTGGGGACTGGATATGGTTGGACCCCTTAAAGGAGGAAGCCATAAGAAAAAATATTTGCTAGTCATGGTGGATAAATTCACCAAGTGGATAGAGGCCAAACCAATTAAAACGCCCGAGTCCGGGCCAGTAATAGACTTTATATCCGGCGTCATACACTGTTATGGTGTTCTGCACAACATCATCATTGATAACGGCTCCAATTTCACAGCCGACGAAGTGAAAACCTGGTGCGCTAATCTGGGCATCAAGCTCGATTACGCCTCTGTCTATCATCCACAGACAAACGGCCAAGTCGAACGAGCCAATGGTCTTATTATGAGCGGCATTAAGCCCAGACTAGTGCGGTCTTTGAAGGAATCAGACAAGCACTGGGTTGAGGAGCTCGACTCCGTACTCTAGGGGATGCGGACCACTCCCAATCGCACTACCAGATACACACCTTTTTTGATGGTGTACGGCGCAGAGGCAGTACTACCCTGCGACATTATTCATGACTCACCTCGAGTGCGCATGTATGAAGAGAGAGAGGTCGAGCTTGATCGGCAGGACAACTTAGACGCCCTGAGGAGGAGCGCAACGTCGCAAAAGCCCGTTCTGCATTTTATCAACAGCAGGCTCGCAGGTATCAAAGCAGAGAAGTGCGGGCCAAAACTTACAACATCGGCGAACTCGTTCTACGCCTGCCGGAGAAGAAAAAGGACAAACTCAAGCCCAAGTGGGAGGGTCCCTTCATCATCGACGAAGTTATCACTAGAGGAGCGTACCGCTTGCATGATGCGTCAGACAATCGACTAGAGCCAAATCCCTGGAAAACGGCCAGACTCCGAAGATTTTATGCCTAGTGCCGAACTCTTTGTTTGTCTCCTTCCTCTTGTTGTTTTCATCATTTTTTCTCTCTTTTTGTTTTTTCTCTTTAGCCTTAAAGGCTTTCGTGCGGTTAGACCGTGCACCCCCGACGCATACATCTTCAAGTATGTACGTCTATCATACCTAGGGGCTTCTTGGACAGAAACTTGCTATTTCTATTTTCCGAGCATAAAGCTCATCACATATGCGTTTTCTCCCATATGTACCTTCTCTTTGCCATTATATGCATCGATATGACTTAAGTTTTGGCCAAGCTGGGTTGCCTGGCTCCTGTGCTTATGCCCTACGTTCCCATTAGTTCGACTAGGGCATAAAGTGAGCACCTCTACGATTGTTACTGTCGGGTCATCCGGATGTTTACCTCAGACTGGGTGAAGCCGAAAGCTAGCGTTCTTAAGGGAATATTCGGTCGGTGAACTAAAGATGTTTTTGCACTCGCTCCATTATGAACCCTCAGAAGTTATACACACTGTGATTTTTTCATCACAGTCCGGACATGCACATAGATGCATGCACACCTAGGGAAAGGAACCCTTAACGGAACTATTCTCTCTGGAAGATGTTTCTTACAATTTCAATGTAATATAACATAACTACCTGGATAAAACTTGTCTGTTCAAGCACCTATGACCCGTACGCCTGGTTTCCACGCATACCCCGATTTATTTTGCCCTCAGGTATTCGGAAACACTTCGCACCTTCGGGTCGAGAGATCGAAGCGAAAAGGTCGGCCATGACAATCGTTTTACAATCCAGCTAGAAGGAAAATACATAGTCACTTAGGACTCAAAAACTTCCTCCTCTATACCATCCAACAGGCGGTCTAATTTACAATCCTGTTGGGAGTATCTAGCAGCCACCTCTACTTGGCCATATACTAAACTAACGGGAATTTCTTCCCCATTTGACCCTAGCGGTCCGACCCGGGCCATGTGGTTTGGATCCAGCTTGGTATGTCGTGTTTTTACCATGGCCTAGGCCTCTCGCGCACCCTCTCGGCAGGCCGATATCTTCCATAGTCGGATACGCCGCCGCACCCCCTTGAACAGCTCTACAAGCTTCTCCATACTCCCTGGAGGGGAGTCGGATGGCCATAAGGCCTTGGCTACACTTCGCATTGCCTGTCGAATTTGCTCGTGCAACTGCGATAGCCCTTGCAGAAGATCACTTGATGATCCGGACACTTCCTCTTCGGGATGGCCCGTCAATATACCTGCAGTCACAGCTATATCAGTTACTTTTACTTCCAAACTGTTATAAGGTAAATACAGCCATGTACTGAATATGCCGCCTCGCAGCCTTTTGTTCTCCTTCATGGAGTCGGCTAGCTGGGCTCGTACATCTTTCAGTTCTTCGCCCAGTTTGGTGTTTGAATCTTGGAGTTTGTTTTTATCCTCTCTGACTTTGGTCAGGACGCGCTCGCCTGCGGCACGTTATCTCTTCGCCTCTCTTTCGCTTGTCTGTGCGGCCTTCAGTTCCTCTTCCAGTTGGTCCGATGACCCTGTTATGAGACAAGCATCAGTTTTAATATAGCTGGCGTATCATTTTTTGTTTCTCGATGGAGGGAAATATTACCAGAGGACGCCTTCTTGAACTTTTCCAGTTCAGTGGTAGCAGCAGTTAGATGTGTCCGGCACTACTCCAGCTCTTGGGCTAGCAAGTCGTTCTTCTCCATAAGAACCTGGTTACACAATGATCCTTAAAACATTTGTCCCAACTGCTTCAAGTCTCGGGGGCTACTGGCTCATGGTTATCAAATTCGGGCAAGGTAAACTTACCTGCACATCTTTCAAATGTTGCTCGGTGGCTCTGTTAAGCCCGTCTCGAGCAGCTTAGATGTATGCATCAGCCGAGCTGAAGGCACCGAACGCCTCTTTTGAGAAGCGGGGATTTCGTAAAATGGCCTTGCGGCGCCGCTGATCCATGGCACTCTCCACCTCCGAATTGGTGACAGACATATTTTCCGAACCCTTGGTAGAAGGACAGTCCGACGCCACTCCCATATCGGGCCCCTTCTCTTCGGCCAGGACCGAATCTTGGTTATTAGAAGCGTGACTGGCCGGGTCTCCGGACATAGTCTGTTGAACCTTTTTTCTGATACAAAATGAACATACGAGTCACGGTTGGACATGGCTGCTAAAAAGATCATAGTTGCAAACCCATACATTTTCAAGGAAGGCCCGACCGTGTCTCTGTTTGCCTTCCTCTTCGAAGGCCTGCCCGGTGCAGGAGCCTCTCTCTTTGGAGACGCCCCTGTGACGGCCTGACGCGTCAAACGCCTCCCCTTCTGAGCACAGGATGTCGCGGTGAGCAAGAAATAATGTTGAAACCCTCTCAAACAAAGTGTCTCCTAATTACTTACATGAGAAGCAGGGAAAAGAACGGGATAGTCGGCGACGATGGCCACCTCTATGTCGTCATAGCTCGTTTGGTAAAATGCCCCATTCTCCAGCACCACAAATATATCCGGATCCTCTTCGAATCCGGGGTCAAGGTCCTGATTGTGGCCCTCGGGCTGCGGGGCGGGGCTGTAAAGCCCCTCGAAAGTCTTTCACCAGTGCTGTTATAAATGGACGGGTTAATATTTCAGTGAACAAAGCTAAGGAGGGGAATGAGTGGAGCAAAAAAGTTGGGGGCTCACCCAGCTAGGAGGATTGTACATGGAATATCCTTCTCTATGCGTGATGCGCAGGAACTCCTCTTCCTCACCCTTGAACAGTTCGGCCAATATTTTGGCTAGGGCGGCAGGGGTGTCTGGACCTTTCCTGCCGCAGCAGGAGGTGTCATCTTCCCCATTGTAATTCCACATGGGAAGTCCTCTGTATTGGAGTGGCTGAACTCCCCGTACTATGGAGGTCGCCATCACTTCGACTATCGTATACCCGGACCGGGCAAGCGTCCTGATCTTGCTCAGGAGTTGGCGAACTTCCGCACTATCTTCCTCCTCGAGGCTCCAAGGGCGCCAGCTGTGGCGTTTCTTTAGAGGAACACTCGCAAACTCGGGGAGACCTTTCTGGACTGGATCTAGAAGTACGACGTCATTGATACGTCTCCAACGTATCTATAATTTTTGATTGTTCCATGCTATTATATTATCTGTTTTGGATGTTAATGGGCTTTATTTTACACTTCTATATTATTTTTGGGACTAACCTATTAACCGGAGGCCCAGCCCAAATTGCTGTTTTTTTGCCTATTTTAGTGTTTCGCAGAAAATGAATATCAAACGGAGTCCAAACGGAATGAAACCTTCGAGAGCGTTATTTTTTGGAACAAATGTGATTCAGGAGACTTGGAGTGGATCTCAAGAATCAATAGAGGAGGCCATGAGGCAGGGGGCGTGCCTACCCCCTGGGCGCGTCCTCCATCCTCGTGGGCCCCTTGTTGCTCCACCGACCTACTTCTTCCTCCTATATATATATATCCATATACCCCGCAAACATCCAGGAGCACCACAAAACCCTATTTCCACCGCCGCAACCTTCTGTACCCAAGAGATCCCATCTTGGGGCCTTTTCCGGAGCTCCGTCGGAGGGGGCATTGGTCACGGAGGGCCTCTACATCAACTCCATGGCCCCTCCGATGATGTGTGAGTAGTTTACTTCAGACCTTCAGGTCCATAGCTAGTAGCTAGATGGCTTCTTCTCTCTCTCCGAATCTCAATACAAAGTTCTCCTCGATTCTCTTGGAGATCTATTCGATGTAATCTTCTTTTGCGGTGTGTTTGTCGAGATCCGATGAATTGTGGGTTTATGATCAAGTCTATCTATGAAAAATATTTGAATCTTCTCTGAATTCTTTTATGTATGACTAGCAAAAGAGCCCGTGCGTTGCAACGGGAGAGAAAACATAACACACGCTCTTAACTCAACAACCATCACTCAAGACCACAATTGGTCCATCTCCTTTATTTTTGTGAGGCATCATATTTGTGTTGCGCTTATCCTCCTTCTCACCCTCGCTGGTGATGGCCTCGGTGTTCACAAAAAACAACAAAAAACGTGTGTTGAATATGGTTAATTCTAAGGCGCCTCTCTCTCCCTCTCTCCTCCCTCTCCCTCTCTCTCTCTTCCTCTCTCTCTCTCTCGCTTTATCTCACTCTCGCGATGGGAAATCTGTTGTTTTCCCCTGCGGCATTTTTCAGAGGTATGCATGTGTAGTTATTGATGTTTTCTTTTCCGTATATGGTTATAGTGGGGTGTTTATTTGCAATCTGGATCGCCGCCGATATGAAAAAAACAAATCTTGCGCTATAAATTATAAGTTTGCTTCCATAACAATATTTTAAAAATATTTAACAGGTAAAATTAACATCGTATTTAGATTCCACACATTTTTCTAATAAAATTTCATATATAATATGTTAAAATCGAAGTTACGGTTTAAAAGATACAGATAATTTAGAAAATCATTTTGTTTGACTCAAATATATTCAAAAATAATATTTTAACATACTTAACAGGTAAAATAATCTCATATTCATATTCTACATATTTTTCTAATGAAATTTCATATATAACATGTTTAAATCAGAGTTACGGTTTAAAAGATATGGATGATTTTAAAAAACATTTGTTTGACTTAAATATGAGCCGCGAATGAATTACCTAAAACATTAGGGGGGTTTTCGAAAAATGTAAAATAATGGTTCGGGTGTGACATAAATCCGGACGGCGGGTTGATTTCAAGAAAAGAGAGGGACTTTTGTGTAAAATATGAAAATAACGATTCGTTTTAACTTAATACAGGACTGCGGATTCAATTATCTGAAATAGAGGGACTTTTTTGAAAAATGCCATGACGGACGAAAGAAACCCAATTTGCTTTATTATTAGGTAAAGATTGGTTTATCTTTGCAAGTCTCTTCGAATTATCAGTTTGGTTTGGCCTACTAGATTGATCTTTCTTGCAATGGGAGAAGTGCTTAGCTTTGGGTTCAATCTTGCGGTGCTTGATCCCAGTGACAAAAAGGGAAACGACACGTATTGTATTGTTGTCATCGAGGATAAAAAGATGGGGTTTACATCATATTGCATGAGTTTATCCCTCTACATCATGTCATCTTGTTTAAGGCGTTACTCTGTTCTTATGAACTTAATACTCTAGATGCATGCTGGATAGCGGTCGATGTGTGGAGTAATAATAGTATATGCAGGCAGGAGTCAGTCTACTTGTCACAGACGTGATGCCTATATACATGAACATACCTAGATATTCTCATAATTATTTGCTTTTCTATCAATTGCTCGACAGTAACTTGTTCACCCACCGTAATACTTATGCTATCTTGAGAGACGCCCTAGTGAAACCTATGGCCCCCGGGTCTATTCTCCATCATACAAGTTTCCAATCTATTTTATTTTGCAATCTTTACTTTCAATCTATATCATAAAAATACCAAAAATATTTATCTTATTACTATTATCTCTATCAGATCTCACTCTTGCAAGTGGCCGAGAAGGGATTGACAACCCCTTTATCGTGTTGGTTGCGAGGTTCTTATTTGTTTGTGTAGGTATGAGGTGACTCGCGTGTAGTCTCCTTCTGGATTGATACCTTGGTTCTCAAAAACTGAGGGAAATACTTACGCTTCTTTACTGCATCACCCTTTCCTCTTCAAGGGAAAACCAACGTAGTGCTCAAGAGGTAGCAAGAAGGATTTCTGGCACCGTTGTCGGGGAGATCTATGCACAAGTCAAGACATACTAAGTACCCATCACAAAATATTATCCCTCGCATTACATTATTTGCCTCTCGTTTTCCTCTCCCCCACTTCACCCTTGCTGTTTTATTCGCCCTTCTTCTGTTCGCCTTTCCATTTGCTTTGATGTCTTACTTGGCCCGTTTGCTCATTTGTTTGGAATAGTTGTTTATTTATTACTAAACAGAGAACCTAAGATCTATGGATCCTCATCCGCTTGCTAATCTTTTTAAGAGATCCAATTATGATGAACCAATTGCTAGTGAGTTTTGTGCACTAGATTATCTTTATGAAGTTTTGCTTGAAATTCGTGAATCTGAAAATTGTGATGAAGTACTTTATGGAGTGATTCACGATGGATCTTTGAATATAAAGCATGATTGCAATGATGTTATCATAAATTCTCTTAATGAAAATTGTGTTAATGATATGCAAAACCCTAAGCTTGGGAATGCTAGTTTTGCTATGTCTACTACTTGTTGCAATGATCATGATTGGGGTGATTCTTCTTATGATCTTGAAAATTTATTCAAGCCCCATGATGAATATGAGATTGATTATAATGTTTGCAATAATATTGAAAGTGGGTTTGTAATAATGTCAACTTTAGATCCCACATATTTGGAGAATGTTCAATCTTATGAGGTTTTTGATAAAAGTGGGTTTGGAGAGGTCATGACTTTAGTTAATGTTAATCCCACTATTTTGGAAGAGTGTCAACTTTGCATACATGTGAATCATGTTAAGAATATGTTTTTTGATAGCTATATTGCTGAATTTGCTTATGATCCTACATGTAATTATTATGAGAGAGGAAAATATGGTTGTAGAAATTTTCATGTTACTAAATTACCCCTCGTTATGTTGAGATTGCTATTGTTTGTTTCTGCTTCCTTGCATATGCTTGTTTTTGCTTGCCTTGATAATTTTTTTAACTATAAGATGCCTATGCATAGTAAGTATGTTAGACTTAGATGTTTTTGTCACGTGTTTTATAATGCTCTCTTTGTGCCTCAATTCTTGCCTTTCATGTGAGCATCATTGAAATCTTATGCCTAGCTATAAGGCTTTAAAGGAAAGCGCTTGTTGGGAGACAACCCAATATTTTCCCTTGCTGTTATTGAATAAATAATTTATCTATCCTCTGTTTTGGTTGTGTTTTTTGTGTTTAATTACTGTTTGTACCAAGTAGAACCGTTGGGAAGACTTGGGGAAAGTCTTTTTGATCTTGCTGTAAAAAACAGAAACTTTAGCGCTCACGAGACTTGCTGCCATTTTTTATTGGAGCGTGATATTTCGTTAATTCTTTTTGCAGATGATTAACAGATAAATTCCTCACGTCCAGAAATTTATTTTAGAATTTTTGGGTTCCAGAAGTTTGCGTTAGTTACAGATTACTACAAACTGTTCTGTTTTTGACAGATTCTGTTTTTCGTGTGTTGTTTGCTTATTTTGATGGATCTATGGCTAGTAAAAGAGTTTATAAACCATAGAGAAGTTGGAATACAGTAGGTTTAACACCAATATAAATAAAGAATGAGTTCATTACAATACCTTGAAGTGGTGTTTTGTTTTCTTTCGCTAACGGAGCTCACGAGATTTTCTTGTTAAGTCTTGTGTTGTGAAGTTTTCAAGTTTTGGGTAAAGATTTGATGGATTATGGAACAAGGAAGTGGCAAGATCCTAAGCTTGGGGATGCCCAAGGCACCCTAAGTAAATCCAAGGACACCCAAAATCCTAATCTTGGGGATGCCCCGGAAGGCATCCCCTCTTTTGTCTTCGTTCATCGGTAACTTTACTTGGAGCTATATTTTTATTCACCACATGATATGTGTTTTGCTTGGAGCGTCTTGTATGATTTGAGTCTTTGCTTTTTAGTTTACCACAATCATCCTTGCTGTACACACCTTTTGAGAGAGACACACATGAATCGGAATTTATTAGAATACTCTATGTGCTTCACTTATATCTTTTGAGCCATATAGTTTTTGCTCTAGTGCTTTAGTTATATCTTTTAGAGCACGGTGGTGGTTTTATGTTATAGAAATAATTGATCTCTCATGCTTCACTTATATTATTTTGAGAGTCCTTTAGAACAACATGGCAATTTGCTTTTAGGCATAATAAAAACTTTCATATAAGTGCATTGAATACTAAGAGAAGTTTGATACTTGATGATTGTTTTGAGATATGGAGATGGTGATATTAGAGTCATGCTAGTTGAGTAGTTGTGAATTTGAGAAATACTTGTGTTGAAGTTTGTGATTCCCGTAGCATGCATGTATGGTGAACCGTTATGTGATGAAGTCGGAGCATGATTTATTTATTTATTGCCTTCCTTATGAGTGGCGGTCGGGGACGAGCGATGGTCTTTTCCTACCAATCTATCCCCCTAGGAGCATGCACATAGTACTTTGTTTCGATAACTCATAGATTTTTGCAATAAGTATGTGAGTTCTTTATGACTAATGTTGAGTCCATGGATTATACGCACTGTCACCCTTCCACCATTGCTAGCCTCTCTTGTACCGCACAACTTTCGCTGGTACCATAAACCCACCGTAAACCTTCCTCAAAACAGCCACCATACCTACCTATTATGGCATTTCCATAGCCATTCCGAGATATATTTCCATGCAACTTTCCACCGTTCCGTTTGCTATGACACGCTTCATCATTGTCATATTGCTTTGCATGATCATGTAGTTGACATTGTATTTGTGGCAAAGCCACCGTTCATAATTTTTTCATACATGTCACTCTTGATTCATTGCATATCCCAGTACACCGCCGGAGGCATTCACATAGAGTCATATTTTGTTCTAAGTATTGAGTTGTAATTCTTGAGTTGTAAGTAAAAAGAAGTGTGATGATAATCATTATTAGAGCATTGTCCCAGTGAGGAAAGGATGATGGAGACTATGATTCCCCCACAAGTCGGGATGAGACTCCGGACGAAAAAAAGAAAAAAAAGAAAAGAGACCAAAAAAGAGAAAGAAGGCCCAAATAAAAAAATGAGAGAAAAATAGAGAAGGGACAATGTTACTATCCTTTTTCCACACTTGTGCTTCAAAATAGCACCATGATCTTCATGATAGAGAGTCTCCTATGTTGTCATTTTCATAAACTAGTGGGAACTTTACATTATAGAACTTGGCTTGTATATTCCAATGATGGGCTTCATCAAATTGCCTTAGGTCTTCGTGAGAAAGCAAGTTGGATGCACACCCACTTAGTTTCTTTTGTTGAGCTTTCATACACTTATGGCTCTCGTGCATCCGTTGCATGGCAATCCCTACTCACTCACATTGATATCTATTAATGGGCATCTCCATAGCCCGTTGATACGCCTAGTTGATGTGAGACTATCTTCTCCTTTTTGTCTTCTCCACAACCACCATTCTATTCCACCATAGTGCTATATCCATGGCTCACACTCATATATTGCGTGAAGATTGAATAAGTTTGAGAACATCATAAGTATGAAACAATTGCTTGGCTTGTCATCGGGGTTGTGCATGATTTAATATTTTGTGTGATGAAGATAGAGCATAGCCAGACTATATGATTTTGTAGGGATAACGTTCTTTAGCCATGTTATTTGAGAAGACATAATTGCTTAGTTACTATGCTTGAAGTATTATTATTTCTATGTCAATATTAAACTTTTATCTTGAATCTTTCGGATCTGAACATTCATGCCACAATAAAGACAAAATACATTGAGAAATATGTTGGGAGGCATTCCACATCAAAAATTCTGTTTTTATCATTTACCTACTCGAGGACGAGAAGAAATTAAGCTTGGGGATGCTTGATACGTCTCCAACATATCTATAATTTTTGATTGTTCCATGCTATTATATTATCTGTTTTGGATGTTAATGGGCTTTATTTTACACTTTTATATTATTTTTGGGACTAACCTATTAACCGGAGGCCCAACCCAAATTGTTGTTTTTTTGCCTATTTTAGTGTTTCGCAGAAAAGGAATATCAAACGGAGTCCAAATGGAATGAAACCTTCAGGAGCGTTATTTTTGGAACAAACGTGATCCAGGAGACTTGGAGTGGATGTCAAGAATCAACCGAGGAGGCCATGAGGCAGGGGCAGGCCTACCCCCTGGGCGCGCCCTCCACCCTCGTGGGCCCCTCGTTGCTCCACCGACCTACTTCTTCCTCCTATATATATATAAACATCCTGGAGCACCACGAAACCCTATTTCCACTGCCGCAACCTTCTGTACCCAAGAGATCCCATCTTGGGGCCTTTTCTGGAGCTCCGCCGGAGGGGGCATTGGTCACGCAGGGCCTCTACATCAACTCCATGGCCCCTCCGATGATGTGTGAGTAGTTTACTTCAGACCTTCAGGTCCATAGATAGTAGCTAGATGGCTTCTTCTCTCTCTCCGGATCTCAATACAAAGTTATCCTCGATTCTCTTGGAGATCTATTTGATGTAATCTTCTTTTGCGGTGTGTTTGTCGAGATCCGATGAATTGTGGGTTTATGATCAAGTCTATCTATGAACAATATTTGAATCTTCTCTGAATTCTTTTATGTATGATTGGTTTATCTTTGCAAGTCTCTTCGAATTATCAGTTTGGTTTGGCCTACTAGATTGATCTTTCTTGCAATGGGAGAAGTGCTTAGCTTTGGGTTCAATCTTGCGATGCTCGATCCAAGTGACAGAAAGGGAAACGACACGTATTGTATTGTTGCCGTCGAGGATAAAAATATGAGGTTTACATCATATTGCATGAGTTTATCCCTCTACATCATGTCATCTTGCTTAAGGCATTACTCTGTTCTTATGAACTTAATACTCTAGATGCATGCTGGATAGCGGTCGATGTGTGGAGTAATAGTAGTAGATGCAGGCAGGAGTCGGTCTACTTTTCACGGGCGTGATGCCTATATACATGATCATACCTAGATATTCTCATAATTATTCGCTTTTCTAACAATTGCTCGACAGTAATTTGTTAACCCACCGTAATACTTATGCTATCTTGAGAGAAGCCACTAGTGAAACCTATGGCCCCCGGGTCTATTCTCCATCATACAAGTTTCCAATCTATTTTATTTTGCAATCTTTACTTTCAATCTATATCGTAAAAATACCAAAAATATTTATATTATTATCATTATCTCTATCAGATCTCACTCTTGCAAGTGGCCGAGAAGGGATTGAAAACCCCTTTATCGCGTTGGTTGCGAGGTTCTTATTTGTTTGTGTAGGTACGAGGTCACTCGCGCGTGGTCTCCTACTGGATTCATACCTTGGTTCTCAAAAACCAAGGGAAATACTTACGCTGCTTTACTGCATCACCCTTTCCTCTTCAAGGGAAAACCAACGCAGTGCTCAAGAGGTAGCAGTCATCAATGTAGAACCACTCAGAGGTCCACTCTTCAGAAGTTTTCTTCGGTGTGCCGGATAAGTATCCGGTCTCAGCAATACGCCATATTTCGGCCCCACCCACTTCAAATATCGATCCTTCATGGTTGCGCGGGACAAGGCAAAAACACTTTCTCCACAGATCAAAATGGGCCTCACAACCCAGGAATAGTTCGCATAAAGGGACATAACCCGCAATGTGCAGGACAGAGGCTGGGGTAAAATTGTGCAGCTGGAGGCCATAATACTCCAGAAGCCCTTAGAGGAATGGGTGAATTGGAAATCCCACGCCCCTCAGCAGATAGGGTACGAAGCGCACTCATTCTCCCGCTGACGGATTGGGGAAATCCTCAGCCTGGGTTTTGCCGTTGAAGGAGGCCAATCCTGCTCAAACAGGGTCCAGATCTGCAGGAGGGAGAAATCCCTGTGTTTGCAACTTCTCCAATTGGCTGTGGGACACAGAGCACCTCTCCCACTTGCCTCTCTCTAGGTTGGAACGGGAAGAGGAGCTGGGAATGTTAGCCATGCTGGAATGGTCTTTCCTGGCAGTCTCTGAGGGTTTTCTCCGCGTGGTGCCGAAAGGATCTGAGATCCAATATCTTTAAATAGACGCTCTTTCTTGCATGGCTAGGGTGTTATTTGCAAAAAATGCCCTGACCGTCCGCATTCGCCCGACACGTGGAAGATGAAGTCATAGATGCACAGAAGCCGAGGGATGCGACATTGGATTAAAAGCCGAATACATTACTTGGGAGCCATCAGAGGGGGAACCCGCCTTGCAATGCCGAAGACAATCTGCGCACTGAACACCTCGTCATTGAAGCCTGGTTCGGGGGCTACTGAGGGAGTCCTGTACTAAGGGGTCCTCGGGCGTCCGGCCTGTTAGCCATGGGCCGGACTGATGGGCTGTGAAGATACGAAGACCGAAGACTGCACCCGTGTCTGGATGGGACTCTCCTTGGCGTGGAAGGCAAGCTTGGCGATCGGATATGTAGATTCCTTTCTTTGTAACCGACCCTGTGTAACCCTAGATCCTCCCGGTGTCTATATAAACCGGAGGACTTAGTCTGGAAAGAGATATACTCATTACCATAGTCATATAGGCTAGACTTCTAGGGTTTAGCCATTACGATCTCATGGTAGATCAACTCTTGTAATACTCATATCCATCAAGATCAATCAAGCAGGAAGTAGGGTATTACCTCCATAGAGAGGGCCCGAACCTGGATAAACATCGTGTCCCCTGTTTCCTGTTACCATCGACCTTAGACGCACAGTTCGGGACCCCCTACCTGAGATCCGCCGGTTTTGACACCGACATCAACCCCTATGCATAGATTACCCCAATGTAACCTCGGGAATCCGTGAGTTGGGGGCAGCGATACTACTGCTGGGGTCAACGGTACTACCGCTGTAACAGCCACAATGCGGCTATATCTCCCACGTGTCGGGGCACGACTTAGAGGCATAGCTGCATGGTAGGTTTGTCGCAAGAGGGGTAATCTTCGCACAATCCCATGTACTGAATAAGAATGGGATAAAGAGTTGGCTTACAATCGCCACTTCACACAAATACAAGTTAAACATACATCATCCAGAATACAATCACGGTCCAACTACGGAACCAAAATAAAAGAAGACAACCCCAAATGCTAGATCCCCGATCGTCCCGACTGGGCTCCACTACTGATCAACAGGAAACAAAACAAGACAACGGTCAAGATCTTCATCGAGCTCCCACTTGAGCTGGGTTGCGTCACCTGCACTGGTATCATCGGCACCTACAACTGTTTGGAAGTATCGGTGAGTCACGAGGACTCACCAATCTCACACCCGCGAGATCAAGACTATTTAAGCTTATGGGTAGGAAAGGTATTGAGGTGGAGCTGCAACAAGCACTAAGCATATATGGTGGCTAACATACGCAAATAAGAGCGAGAAGCGAAGCAATGCACGGTCGAGAAACTAGAAGTGATCCTGAAACTACTTACGTTCAAGCATAACACAAGAACCATGTTCACTTCCCGGACTCCATCGGAGAGAGACCATCACGGCTACACACGCGGTTGATGCATTTTAATTAAGTTAAGTGTCAAGTTCACTACAACCGGACATTAACAAATTCCCATGTGCCCATAACCGCGGGCACGGCTTTCGAAAGTTCAAACCCTGCAGGGCTGTTCCAACTTAGCCCATCACAAGCTCTCATGGTCAACGAAGGATATTCCTTCTCCCAGGAAGACCCGATCAGACTCGGAATCCCGATTACAAGACATTTCGACAATGGTAAAACAAGACCAGCAAAGCCACCCGATGTGCCGACAATCCCGATAGGAGTCGCACGTATCTCGTTCTCAGGTCAACACCGGATGAGTAAGGCTATGAGTAAAACCAGCCCTCGAGTTTCCCCGAGGTGGCCCCGCAGGCGGCTCGGTTTGGACCAACACTTAGAGAAGCACTGGCTCGGGGGGTTAAAATAAAGATGACCCTCAGGAGTGCGACTCCCAAGGAAAAAGTAGGTGGTGGTGAGGCAAATGGTAAAACCAAGGTTGGGCCTTGCTAGAGGAGTTTTATTCAAAGCAAACTGTCAAGGGGCCCCCATAACACCCAACCGTGTAAGGAACACAAAATCAAGGGACATAACACAGGTATGACGGAAACTAGGGCGGCAAGAGTGGAACAAAACACCAGGCATAAGGCCGAGCCTTCCACCCTTTACCAAGTATATAGATGCATTAATTAAATAAGAGATATTGTGATATCCCAACATATCCATGTTCCAACATGGAACAAACTTCATCTTCACCTGCAACTAGCAACGCTATAAGAGGGGCTGAGCAAAAGCGGTAACATAGCCAAACAACGGTTTGCTAGGAAAGGAGGGTTAGAGGCTTGACATGGCAATATGGGAGGCATGACATAGCAAGTGGTAGGTATCGCGACATAGCAATAGAGCGAACAACTAGCAAGCAAAGATAGAAGTGATTTCGAGGGTATGGTCATCTTGCCTGAGATCCCGCAAGTAAGAAGAACGAGTCCATGAAGAAGACAAACGGACGTAGTCGAACGGATCCTCACAACTCTGAAATGGAACCGAAGCTAACGAGACAGGCAACCCAGAAAGAAGCAAACAACAGAGTAAACAACCACCACATAAACATGGCATGATGCGCAACCAAGTATGATGCAGTCCGGTTTAATTTGGCATGGCATGGAAAAGTGCACAAACACTACTACAAATTAAGTGGAGCTCAATATGCAACGAGTTTCATATTGATGGAACACCACATTAAAGTTATTTAGTTCACTCCCGGTTAGGTACTCAACAATATTAAATGTTGGTTAACATAGCAAGAGGTGAAGCATAACAAAACTATACTATCTAAACAATTTAAATGGGGCCGGATATAACAAACAACAAATCCGGTAAATCCCCATGTGCATTAGCAATTTAATGCAACAACAATTTTAAACATTTTAAAAGTTATTATCATGATGCGGATGACATGTGCAAGTTTATGCAAGTTTTAAGAAAATGTTGATAAGAGCATGTTATGAAGCATTTGTCATCGTGGCGGAAACAAAAGGGGTGCCACGGCAACGATAACAAAAACGGTGCCACGACAACGTTCCGGTTCCGGTAACTTGATTGAGATACCGATGCAAAAGAAGATGTGACGGGAGCGTGTCATGCGATGAACGGTGGGGTGCTCCCGGATACCGGGTTCCCACATGTCGACGACAAGGCAACGAGGAACTCGCAAGGAACAACTCGAACACGGTGCAACCACGACCATCTCATACATCACATGCATTCGTTCACGGGCGGTCGTCTCGGGGTTATACCTTCGAAGCGCGCATTTCCAGACGGTTCAGGTTCGATGTTAGCGGAAGTAGTGGTTCCCGGTTCGGAGGGGGACTTGACGAATCCGAGTCCTTCAGGGTTCGACGGTAGTGGTTCACATTATTAGACGCACAAGTCTCCGTAGATGTTCAGGGTCACGCGAGGAACTTGAGGTCCATGGAGTCTTCGCGGTTCGACGATACTTGACGTCCAAGTGGTCTCTGGGGTACTTGGCATTTGTGCTACCCGGGTGTTCGGCGCCTGAAGTTGTACATGGTCCACGAGTCGTCGATCGTTCGGGGTCCGACTTGCGGGTCTTGCCTACATGAAGGGGTACTTGGTGTTTTTCATAGAGGTACTCTCGATCTTTGCGACGGTAGTCGTTCCCGTTCGTTCAGAGAGGTGCTTGATGACTCCGAGCCCTTCGAGGTCGACGGTAGTTGAACTTGACGCTTGCGATGCACATGTCTTCGTTGACGGTAGTGGTACACTAGTCGGAGAGGGACTTGGCGAAAAACCCCGAAGGCACTGCTTGTTGGACTTGCGACAAAGGTCAATGGAGAGGTCGAGAACTTTCTCTGGCATGAGGCAGCAATGGTGATGCAGGAAGGAGGACTCAGGCAGGACCTCATCAGGCAGCACGGGAGGTGGGAGAAAAGGCGCGGAGGCGCTGCTGGAGATGGTGATTTGGCATGGGAGCTCCACAGCGATGTGGAACGCTGCCGCTCGGGACGAGCAGAGGAGGCTGCGAGCGTCGTGCTTGTCTTTGAGAAGAGGACGACGACGAGGGGCAGTGGGGACACGGGGACGAAGCGGAGTCTAGCCGCTAGCGAAGGACCCAGGCGGGCACAGTGGCAAGGGCCCTGGACGGCGTCTGCTGCAGAAGGAGTCCCGCGAGGTTAGGACGGAGCGGTAGCGGGGTCGTGAGGAACGCAGGGGCCGTGGGTGAGCTCGCTCGGGGAGCTCGTCAGGCGCATCTGGTCGATGTCGAAGCCAACAGAGGCGCAGCGAGAGGAGCTCAGCCCCTGGCGCATGCGAGGACGGGAAGGAGCGGCGCGGCTCCTTGGTAGCCGGCGACGGTAGCGGGGCTGGAGGACGAGGGGGATCGCTGCTCGGGGACGGGCGCGTCCTTGGGCGGCGTCCTGTTGGTGGTCGATGGCGCGGCGCCATGGCCGAGGCCGAGGGAATCGGGCGTCGCCATTGGGGGCGCTTGGTCGATCGGGCACGGGAGCGAGAGGTGGTGGTGGTGGTGGTGGGGGGTATCGAGCAGGGAGAGAGATGGCGGCGCGCGTGGGAACGAAGGAGGGAGAGATCGAAGGAGAGGGGGTCGACCTAGGGTTTAGGTGGGCCTAGAGGTGGCTGGCTATTGCTGGGCCTGAAGGACCACGGGGAGAGATGTCCGCTGGGAGGCCCAGCTGGTCTAGACTGGGGCCTCTACTCTCTCTCTCATAACAGAAAGTAAAAAAAAGGAAAGAGAGAAAAGGAAATAAAAGAAAAAAGGTTAGAGAAGGGACTTGGGCAAAGGGTATTTTCTCAGACTCACAAAAATTAGCTGGGTCCAAGAAAATAGGAGTGGACACGTTTGCAAGAATTAAATTCAAAGTCATTTGGATTTAAATCAAATGATTTTAACAAGGACTACGAATTAGAAGTGCCCAAAAATGTTTGGATTTTTTTGAGGAACCTCGGTAAAAGGGAAGAGAAATTTTTGGCAAGCTTTTGAAGTCAAGCTTGAACTAGAAAAGACATGGGGAATATGCAAGTGTGTTTATGGGTGATTCCGAAAAAGGAATATTTATTATAGCTCCCTAATATTGGGAGGGTATGTTTAAAGAGAACTCACCATGTGAATTCCCTCGGTTTGAATGGATTGAAGATCCATACGGTTTATTTATTTGAGTTGCAAAGATTAATTACATGATGGCATGATGACATGATGCAATGGACATGATGCAAAGATGGATGCAATAGACAAAACAAATCACATGACAAAACTCGAAAACCATGGAAGGCATCTGAAGCTCCGGTCTTAGGGCGTTAAAACGCTCCCCCTCATGGTACTGCCGTGCAGACTGAGGAAGGCCATAGGCGGAGCAGGATCTGGACCCAGGGCGGTACTAGCCGCGGTGGTAGGGACGGTACTACCGCTTACGAGCGGTACTACCGCCTCTACTGCCGCCGCTAGTGCTGCAAAACCCGACACGAGAGGCGACCCCCTCGAGTCGAGGAGGTAGGAGCTCATAACAGCAACGGTACTACGGCTGAGAGCCCCAGGAGGTACTACTGCTGTGGAGCAGTACTGCCGCTTGTGGCTCTTGAGCGGTACTACCGCTGGGGTCTGCGATACTACCGCTGGGACCAAATTTCACACCGAAAGCAATGAGGGATCCTCCATCGATGCGGGAAGGCTCAGTGGGTGCAAAGGGGATGTGTACGTGTTGATTCCACCCTAGCCTTTCCAATGTAGACCCCCTATTGATAGTACAGTGACTCCTACGAAACAAGTCCACCAAAACTGAAACGAAAGAGCTACACCGTCTTCGCTTAAAACTCCGAGGGGAAGGAATCGTCTCGTGCCAAAGGATGAATCTCTGAAATACTCAACGCACACGATTACTCCGCAAAGGTGTTGTCATCAATCACCAAAACAACTTAGAGAGAGACATGCCTTAACAATCTCCCCCTTTTTGGTGGATTGATGACAACACGGGATTTGCACAAAGGTAAGACAAGAAAGTAAGTGAATCCCAAAACTACAAAATATAGACGGAGCTCCCCCTGAATGTGTGCACCTAATTAGAGGCGCCTTTGGAATGCAAGGCAGACACATTAGGATCAACACTCCCCCTGTATTTTATAGTCTGACGGCATTAGCAACAAGTAATGGAACATATATAGCTTGGATGCAATAGAGTAGGAGTGAGCAAGGTATATAACAAGATAAGCATGCAACTCACATACTACCAAGGTACTCGACAAACTAGATAATAAAAGGATAATGTAGCATATGTCTCACACCATACGAAAGGGTACTAGGTCTCACAAGCACAAACCAAACAAATGCAAAAGACGAGAAAAAGAGTTTGCGAGAAAGACATGCAAGGAAAACAAGCCACACAAACACACGCTCGCAACTCGACAACGAAAAATCCCTAAGCTCTCTCCCCCTTTGGCATCGAGACACCAAATAGGCAAAGAGCGCTGCTATGGCTCCAGGTGATAGCAAACTGAGGATCTCCATCATCACATCCCAGCGGGATCGTCTGCACCGCCATCATCAGTAGGAAACTGCTTGGTGTCTGAATCGGTCCACGGGCAGTGCTGCTAAACCCACTCCTCTTCATCGATGATCTTGCCCTCAGATCCGCTGGCAACGGTCGCACCCAACTAACGCATGAGCTCCTTGTGACGGCTCCTGGCCTTCTTCTCAGACACACGAGTCATGTACTGACCATGAGACTCCATGAAGAAGAGTTTCTTCATCTTGCTCTTGAGCTTCTTTGCCCAAGAGGGCTCTGCTCCAGAGGGCTCATAGTCATCATCATCATTAGCATCAGCCTTTGTCTCCATGTCAGCAGCTCCAGACGGAATCCCAGACCTCGGAGCCGAGGTTCCCCAGTTCTCCTTCTTCCTCAGATGCTTGATCTCATGAGATACTAATTACTCCCCAGTCTTCAGCACCACATTCCTATAAACACGAGCCCATGCCTTCTCAATGAGCAACATGATAAACGGTCCATAGATGGGGCACTTGCACTCAGAGATGGCGGAGACCAGTTCATACCACATGACATGAGAGATATCCAAGGATTCTCCTGTGTTTTCTTCCTTCTCATGCTGGCAGAAAAGAAGCATGTCCATGAGAAACGAGTGAACCATATCCAAGTTCCCAATGCAAGGAAAGAGGGTCTCCCTGAAGATGTGATGGAGAATGTCCAAAAAAGCAAGCAGCTCATAGGTCTCCTTCTGAGTATCGGGGTTAATCTTCAAAGTACAATATGGCCAGAGAGATTGCTTGTGAGTGGAAGTTGCATTGCGGTGAGGGTGAAAGCCAACTGGGTTCGCAAGACCGTGATGCTCAACTCCAACTAACTCCATGAAGGCCTTCCACTTGACTTAAAGCAGCTTGCCATTTGTCATCCATGTCAGAGTTTGATATGTCTCCAACGTATCTATAATTTTTGATTGTTCCATGCTATTATATTATCTGTTTTGGATGTTTAATGGGCTTTAATATGCTCTTTTATATTATTTTTGGGACTAACCTATTAACCGAATGCCCAGTGCCAGTTTCTGTTCTTTTGACGATTTTAGAGTTTCATAGAAAAGGAATACCAAATGGAATCCAAACGAATGAAACCTTCGCGATGATCTTTCTTGGACCGAAAGCAAACCAGAAGACTTCGAGTTGAAGTCTGGAACGCCACGAGGCAGGAGGGCGCGCCTAGGGGGGTTGAAAGTGCAACTATCCCTGGGTGGTTTTGGTAATTCCTAACAACATATAGCTCATTGAGCTAATACTATTTCAAGATAAAATATTTCAGGAAAGCTCAATGATTGGCATGGCATGGATTAGAAATGTGGACCCCTCAAAATGCTAAGGACAAAATATTGGCTCAAGCTCTAAAGCTCAAGACTCTACATTTTACCTTTTAGTGATCCAAGATCACATTGAGTCCATAGGAAAAGCCAATACTATTAAAAGGGGATGAGGTGTCGCTTAATGGGTTACTTGCTCAAAATGCTTAGTGATATGCTCCAAAACCCTCAACCACTTTCTCATGTACACATATGTACCAAACCAAAAGTCAAACTCGGCCCCACCGAAACTTTCCATCCGGCGCCACTGAGTTCATTTGGCATAGCCACTACCACAAACCCTAGTCACTTCGGTCTCATCGAGATGGGATTGAAAACTCTCTGTTTCCCTTCATGACGTTTCGGTCTAACCGAGATGAGCGATCGGTCCCACCGAGTTCATAATGCAAACTCTCTGTTTCCCCTTCGTAACGTTTTAGTCCAACCGAGATGAGCGAATCGGTCCCACCGAGTTTGCCTGACAAACTCTCTGGTTAGCTTATTACCAAAATCGGTCCCACCGAGTTTGTGTAATCGGCCTCACCGAGATTACGTTACACCCTAACCCTAATGAATTCGATCCCACCGAGTTGACGTGTCGGTCCCACCAAAAAACCTAACGTTCACATTTTGAACTGAATCGATCCGACCGAGTTTCACGATTCGATCACATCGAGTTTGGTCAATTGTGTGTAACGGTTAGATTTTGTGTGGAGGCTATATATACTCCTCCACCCACTCTTCATTAATAGAGAGAGCCATCAGAACATGCCTACACTTCCAACTTACATTTTCTGAGAGAGAACCACCTACACTTGTGTTGAGATCAAGATCTTCCTTTCCAACCACATAAATCTTGATCTCTAGCCATCCCCAAGTTGCTTTCCACTCAAATCATCTTTCCATCAAATACAAATCAGTGAGAGAGAGTTGAGTGTTGGGGAGACTATCATTTGAAGCACAAGAGCAAGGAGTTCATCATCAACACACCATCTATTACCTTTTGGAGAGTGGTGTCTCCTAGATTGGTTAGGTGTCACTAGGGAGCCTCCATCAAGATTGTGGAGTTGAACCAAGAAGTTTGTACGGTCAAGGATATCGCCTACTTCGTGAAGATCTACCCTAGTGAGGCAAGTCCTTCATGGGCGACGGCCATGGTGGGATAGACAAGGTTGCTTCTTCGTGGATCCTTCATGGGTGGAGCCCTCCATGGACTCACGCAACCGTTACCCTTCGTGGGTTGAAGTCTCCACCAACGTGTATATACGATAGCACCACCTATCGGAACACGCCAAAAATCTCCGTGTCTACATTGCGTTTGCTCCCTCCAAACTCCTCCCTTTACCTTCATGTGCAATGTTTTACATTCCGCTGCTATACTCTTAGACTTGCATGTGTAGGTTGTTTACTGGACTAGTGCTAAGTTGCTAAATCTGCCAAGACTTAAAATTGGGAAAAGGCTAGATTTTTATTTGGTCAAGTAGTCTAATCACCCCCTCTAGACATACTTTCGATCCTACAGGGGTAGGCGCGCCCCCACCCTCGTGGGCCCCTCGTAGCTCCACCGACGTACTTCTTTCGCCTATATATACTCTTATACCCTAGATCGATCGCAGAGAGCCATGAAACCACTTTTCCACCGCCGCAACCTTTTGTACCCATGAGATCCCATCTTGGGGCCTCTTCTGGCGATCTGCCAGAGGGGGAATCGATCACGGAGGGCTTCTACATCAACACCATAGCCTCTTTGATGAAGCGTGAGTAGTTTACCACCGACCTTTGGGTCCATGGTTATTAGCTAGATGGCTTCTTCTCTATCTTTGATTCTCAATACAAAGTTCTCCTCGATGTTCTTGGAGATCTATTTGATGTAATACTCTTTTGCAGTGTGTTTGCCGAGATCCGATGAATTGTGGGTTTATGAATAAGATTATCTATGAATATTATTTGGTTCTTCTCTGAATTCTTATATGCATGATTTGATATCTTTGCTAGTCTCTTCGAATTATCGGTTTAGTTTCGCCTACTAGATTGATCTTTCTTGCAATGGGAGAAGTGCTTAGCTTTGGGTTCAATCTTGCGGTGTCCTTTCCCTGTGATAGTAGGGGCAGCAAGGCACGTATTGTATTGTTGCCATCAAGGATAAAAAGATGGGGTTTATATCATATTGTTTGAGTTTATCCCTCTACATCATGTCATCTTTCTTAATGTGTTACTCTGTTCTTATGAACTTAATACTCTAGATGCATGCTGGATAGCGGTCGATGTGTGGAGTAATAGTAGTAGATGTAGAATCGTTTCGATCTACTTGACACGGACATGACGCCTATATTCATGATCATTGCCTTAGATATTCTCATAACTATGCGATTTTCTATCAATTGCTCGGTAGTAATTTGTTCACCCACCGTAATACATGCTATCTTGAGAGAAGCCACTAGTGAAACCTGTGCCCCCCCGGTCTCTTTCTTATTATATTGCATCTCTTTTATTTACATCGCATCTTGTGTACTATTCTACAATCTTTATTTTCCAATCTATACAACAAAAATACAAAAAATATTTACTTTATTATCTTTATCAGATCTCACTTTTGCGAGTGACCGTGAAGGGATCGACAGCCCCTTTATCACGTTGGTTGCAAGGTTCTTGATTGTTTGTGTAGGTACTAGGTGACTTGTGCATTGTCTCCTACTAGATTGATACCTTGGTTCTCAAAACTGAGGGAAATACTTAGGCTACTTTGTTGCATCACCCTTTCCTCTTCAAGTGAAAACCAACGCATGCTCAAGAGGTAGCAAGAAGGATTTCTGGCGCCGTTGCCGGGGAGATCCACACCAAGTCAAGACATACCACGTACCCATCATAAACTCTTCTCCCTCACATTACATCATTTGCCATTCGCCTCTCATTTTCCTCTCCTCCACTTCTAAAACGATTTTCGAAAACTTTTGCCTTTTCTTCGCCCCCTTTGCATTCGTTTCTTTTCGCTTGCTTCTTGTGTGCTTGTGTGTTGGATTGATTATTTTCCACGATGGCTCAAGATAATACTAAATCGTGTGACTTTTCTAATACCAACAACAATGATTTTATTAGCACTCCGATTGCTCCTACTACCGATGCTGAATCTTGTGAAATTAACACCGCTTTGTTGAATCTTGTTATGAAAGATCAATTTTCTGGTCTTCCTAGTGAAGATGCCGCTACCCATCTAAACAACTTTGTTGATTGGTGTGATATGAAAAAGAAGAAATATGTGGATAATGATATTGTTAAATTTAAGCTATTTCCGTTTTCGTTTAATAAGTGCAAAGATGCTTTTATCTTTAATTATTTTCCTCCCGCTAAGATCATCTCTCTTAGGAACGATATTATGAATTTTAAGCAACTTGATCATGAGCATGTTGCACAAGTTTGGGAGAGGATGAAATTAATGATACATAATTGCCCTACTCTTGGTTTGAATTTGTGGATGATTATACAAAAAATTTAAGCCGGATTGAAATTTGCTTCTAGAAATCTTTTAGATTCGTCCACAGGAGGCACTTTTATGGAAATCACTTTAGGAGAAGCTACTAAACTCCTAGAAAATATTATGGTTAATTATTCTCAATGGCACACCGAAAGATCCACTAGTAAAAAAGTTCATGCGATTGAAGAGATTAATGTTTTGAGTGGAAAGATGGATGAACTTATGAAATTGTTTGCTAATAAAAGTTTTTCTTCCTATCCTAATGATATGCCTTTGTCCACTTTTATTGAGAATAATAATGAATCTGTGTGAATTTTGTTGGTAGGAACAATTTTGGTAACAACGCGTATAGAGGAAACTTTAATTCTAGGCCATTTCCTAGTAATTCTTCTAATAATTATGGTAATTCCTACAACAACTCTTATGGAAATTTTAATAACATTCCCTCTGATTTTGAGATTAGTGTTAAAGAATTTATGAGTTTGCAAAAGAATTTCAATGCTTTGGTTGAAGATAAATTGCTTAAGATTGATGAGTTGGCTAGGAACATGGATAGAATTTCTCTTGATGTTGATTCTTTGAAACTTAGATCTATTCCACCTAAGCAGGACATCAATGAGTCTCTCAAAGCCATGAGAATTTCCATTGATGAGTGCAAAGAAAGAACCGCTAGGATGCGTGCTAAAAAAGATTACTTTTGTGAAAGCGTGTTCTTCTAGTTTTCATGATAATAATGATGAAGATCTAAAAGTGACTGATGTGAATCCTATTAAATCTTTGTTTTCCAATATGAATCTTGATAAAGATGGGACTGGAGATGAGTCAACTTTAGTTAAAAGGCGTCGCAATGATTCAGAGTTTTTAGATTTTGATGCAAAAATTAATAAAAGTGGGATTTAAGAGGTTAAAACTTTACATAGCAATGAACCCACTATTTTGGATTTCAAGGAATTTAATTATGATAATTGCTCTTTGATATATTTTATTTCCTTGTTTCAATCCGTGTTAAATTCTCCTCATGCTTATAATCAAAATAAAGCTTTTACTAAACATATCGTTGATGCTTTAGTACAATCCTATGAAGAAATGCTTGAACTAGAAGTTTCTATCCCTAGAAAACTTTATGATGAGTGAGAACCTACTATTAAAATTAAGATTAAAGATAATGAATGCTATGCTTTATGTGATTTGTGTGCTAGTGTTTCCACGATTCCAAAAACTTTGTGTGATGTGCTAGGTTTCCGTGAATTTGATGATTGTTCTTTAAATTTGCATCTTGCGGATTCCACCATTAAGAAACCTATGGGAAGGATTAATGATGTTCTTATTGTTGAAAATAGCAATTATGTGCCCGTAGATTTCATTGTTCTTGATATAGATTGCAATCCTACATGTCCTATTATTCTTGGTAGACATTTCCTTAGAACAATTGGTGCAATTATTGACATGAAAGAATGAAATATTAGATTCCAATTCCCGTTAAGGAAAGGCATGGAACACTTTCCTAGGAAGAAAATTAAATTGCCTTATGAATCTATTATGAGAGCCACTTATGGATTGCATAACAAAGATGACAATACCTAGATCTATTCTTGTTTTTATGCCTAGCTAGGGGCGTTAAACGATATCGCTTCTTGGGAGGCAACCCAATTTTATTTTTATTCTTTACTTTTTGTTCCTGTTTAGTAATAAATAATTCATCTAGCTTTTGTTATGATTGTGTTTTTTATGTTTTAATTAGTGCTTGTGCCAAGTAAATCCTTTAGGATCTTCTTGGGTGATTGTTATTTGATATTGCTGATAAAAACAGAAAGTATGCGCTCATGATTTTTTTTTCATTTTTTACCAGAGAGCGATAAAATACCTATTCCAACTGCAGTAGATCAATATACAAATTATACTGGTCGTCCTAATTTTTCAGAATTTTTGGAGTTACAAAGTATTCGAAACCTCCAGATTGCTACAGCCTACAGACTGTTCTGTTTTTGACAGATTCTGTTTTTCGCGTATTGTTTGCTTATTTTGATGCATCTATATCTAGTATCAGGGGGTATGAACCATAGAGAAGTTGGAATACAGTAGTTTTGACACCAATATAAATAAAGAATGAGTTCATTACCATACCTTAAAGTGGTGGTTTATTTTTTTTATACTAACGGAGCTCATGAGATTTTTTGTTGAAGTTTTGTGTTGTGAAGTTTTCATGTTTTTGGGTAAAGATTTGATGGATTTTGGAATAAGGAGTGGCAAGAGACTAAGCTTGGGGATGCCCAAGGCACCCCAAGGTAAAATTCAAGGACAACCAAAAGCCTAAGCTTGGGGATGCCCCGGAAGACATCCCCTCTTTCGTCTTCGTCTATCGATAACTTTACTTGAGGCTATATTTTTATTCACCACATGACATGTGTTTTTCTTGGAGCGTCTTGTATGATTTGATTCTTTGATTTTTAGTTTACCAAAATCATCCTTGCTGTACACACCTTCTGGGAGAGACACGCATGAATCGGAATTTATTAGAATACTCTATGTGCTTCACTTATATCTTTTGAGCTAGATAGTTTTGCTCTAGTGCTTCACTTATATATTTTTAGTGCACGGTGGTGGTTTTATTTTATAGAAATTATTGATCTATAATGATTCACTTATATTATTTTGATAGTATTCTATAACATCATGGTAATTTGCTTTGGCTATAAAATTAGTCCTAATATGATGGGCATCCATGGGTATAACAAAAACTTTCATATAAAGTGCATCGAATACTATGAGAAGTTTGATTCCTTATGATTGTTTTGAGACATGAAGATGGTGATATTAGATTCATGCTAGTTGAGTAGTTGTGAATTTGAGAGATACTTGTGTTAAAGTTTGTGATTCCCGTAGCATGCACGTATGGTGAACCGTTATGTGATGAAGTCGGAGCATGATTTATTTTTTGATTGTCTTCCTTATGAGTGGCGGTCGGGGACAAGCGATGGTCTTTTCCTACCAATCTATCCCCCTAGGAGCATGCGCGTAGTACTTTGATTCGATAACTAATAGATTCTTGCATTAAATATGTGAGTTCTTTATGACTAATGTTGAGTCCATGGATTATACGCACTCTCACCCTTCCACCGTTGCTAGCCTCTCTAGTACCGCACAACTTTCTCCAGTACCATAAACCCACCATTTACCTTCCTTAAAACAACCACCATACCTACCTATTATGCCATTTCCATAGCCATTCCGAGATATATTGCCATGCAACTTTCCACCGTTCCGTTTATTATGACACACTTCATCATTGTCATATTGCTTTGCATGATCATGTAGTTGACATCGTATTTGTGGCAAAGCCACCTTCATAATTTTTTCATACATGTCACTCTTGATTCATTGCACATCTCGGTACACCGTCGGAAGCATTCACATAGAGTCATATTTTGTTTTAAGTATCGAGTTGTAAGTAAATAAAAGTGTGATGATCTTCATTATTACAGCATTGTCCCAGTGAGGAAAGGATGATGGAGACTACGATTCCCCCACAAGTCGGGATGAGACTCCGGACGAAAAATAAAAAGAAAGAGAAAAAAAGAGGCCATAAAAAAGAGAAAAGGCCCAAATAAAAAAATGAGAGAAAAAGAGAGAAGGGGCAATGCTACTATCCTTTTTCCACACTTGTGCTTCAAAGTAGCACCATGATCTTCATGATAGAGAGTCTCCTATTTTGTCACTTTCATATACTAGTGGGAATTTTTCATTATAGAACTTGGCTTGTATATTCCAATGATGGCCTTCCTCAAAATGCCCTAGGTCTTCGTGAGCAAGCAAGTTGGATGCACACCCACTTAGTTTCTTTTTGAGCTTTCACACACTTATAGCCCTAGTGCATCTGTTGCATGGCAATCCCTACTCACTCACATTGATATCTATTGATGGGCATCTCCATAGCCCGTTGATACGCCTAGTTGATGTGAGACTATCTTCTCCTTTTTGTCTTCTCCACAACCACCATTCTATTCCACCTATAGTGCTATGTCCATGGCTCATGCTCATGTATTGCGTGAGGATTGAAAAATTCTGAGAACATCAAAAGTATGAAACAATTGCTTGGCTTGTCATCGGGGTTGTGCATGATTTAAATATTTTGTGTGATGAAGATAGAGCATAGCCAGGCTATATGATTTTGTAGGGATAGCTTTCTTTGGCCTTGTTATTTTGAGAAGACATGATTACTTTGTTAGTATGCTTTAAGTATTATTATTTTATGTCAATATTTAACTTTTGTTTTGAATATGTCGGATCTCAACATTCATGCCACAATAAAGAAAATTACATTGATAATTATGTTAGGTGGCATTCTGTCGGTGCCAAAACCGGCGGATCTCGGGTAGGGGGTCCCGAACTGTGCGTCTAAGGCGGATGGTAACAGGAGGCAGGGGACACGATGTTTACCCAGGTTCGGGCCTCTTGATGGAGGTAAAACCCTACGTCCTGCTTGATTGTTCTTGATGATATGAGTATTACAAGAGTTGATCTACCACGCGATCGTAGAGGCTAAACCCTAGAAGCTAGCCTATGGTATGATTGTATATTGTCCTACAGACTAAACCCTCCGATTTATATAGACACCGGAGGGGGCTAGGGTTACACAGAGTCGGTTACAAGGGAGGAGATCTACATATCCGTATTGCCTAGCTTGCCTTCCACGCCAAGGAGAGTCCATCCGGACACGGGACGAAGTCTTCAATCTTGTATCTTCATAGTCCAACAGTCCCAAAGGATATAGTCCGACTGTCCGGAGACCGCCTAATCCAGGACTCCCTCAGTAGCCCCTGAACCAGGTTTCAATGATGATGAGTCCGGCGCGCAGTTTTGTCTTCGGCATTGCAAGGTGGGTTCCTCCTCCGAATACTTCATGGAAGATTTTGAACACAAGGATAGTGTCCGGCTCTGCAAAAGAAGTTCCACATACCACCGTAGAGAGAATAATATTTCCACAAATCTAATCTGCTGACGCGTTTTGATAGCACGACGTCATGTCATGACCCGGTCCTTATCCAAACTGTTTTTCAGCTAGCCCTGCACATATTGCGAGGCGGTTTTCTTGACACGTCTTGTCGAAGCAGAGATTGTGTCCCCCTTATTACGGGATTCTCATCAATACAGACATGGGTAACCCACTCATGCCCGTTGGCATGACTCCTCGATTTTAGGCGAGTCCAAAACGGCCGTGAGGAGGACTCTTGATATTCACCCTCTTTATAAAAAGGCCAAGACCTGTCCTTTTTTCCTCTCGTGCTCAATCGAATCCTTCCCCGCTTCGAGTTCCAACACCCCAGGCTCAGGTCAGGCGATTCGGACCTTCAACCATGTCTGGATCCAACCTCCAAGGTTAATGGATGCCTTCCTCTGTCATAGAGGAGGACATCAAGAAGCTGAGAGAGGCCAGATATCTGACCGTCAAAATTTCGCACAGGCTGCCCGCCCGAGGGCAGGTCATCCCCACTCCTGAACCCAATGATGACTCACAAGTATAGGGGATCTATCGTAGTCCTTTCGATAAGTAAGAGTGTCAAACCCAACGAGGAGCAGAAGGAAATGATAAGCGGTTTTCAGCAAGGTATTCTGTGCAAGTACTGAAATAAGTGGTAACAGATAGTTTTGTAATAAGGTAAATTGTAACGAGCAACAAGTAACAAAAGTAAATAAGGTGCAGCAAGGTGGCCCAATCCTTTTTGTAGCAAAGGACAAGCCGGAACAAACTCTTATAATAGTAAAAGCGCTCTCGAGGACACATGGGAATATCGTCAAGCTAGTTTTCATCATGTTCATATGATTCACGTTCGATACTTTGATAATTTGATATGTGGGTGGACCGGTGCTTGGGTGCTGTTCTTACTTGAACAAGCATCCCACTTTTGATTAACCTCTATTGCAAGCATCCGCAACTACAACAAAAGTATTAAGGTAAACCTAACCATAGCATGAAACATATGGATCCAAATCAGCCCCTTACGAAGCAACGCATAAACTAGGGTTTAAGCTTCTGTCACTCTAGCAACCCATCATCTACTTATTACTTCCCAATGCCTTCCTCTAGGCCCAAATAATGGTGAAGTGTTATGTAGTCGACGTTCACATAACACCACTAGAGTCTAGACAACATACATCTTATCAAAATATCAAACGAATACCAAATTCACATGACTACTAATAGCAAGACTTCTCCCTTGTCCTCAGGAACAAACATAATTACTCACAAAGCATATTCATGTTCATAATCAGAGGGGTAATAATATGCATAAAGGATCTGAACATATGATCTTCCACCAAATAAACCAACTAGCATCAACTACAAGGAGTAATCAACACTACTAGCAACCTACTAGCACCAGTCCCGGACTTTGAGACAAGAATTGGATACAAGAGATGAACTAGGGTTTGGAGATGAGATGGTGCTGGTGAAGATGTTGATGGAGATTGCCCTCTCCCGATGAGAGGAGCGTTGGTGATGACGATGGTGATGATTTCCCCCTCCCAGAGGGAAGTTTCCCCGGCAGAACAGCTCTGCCGGAGCTCTAGATTGGTTCCGCCTCGGTTCCGCCTCGTGGCGGCGGAGTCTCGTCCCGAAAGGTTGGTTCCTATTTTCTCATCGAAAGACTTCATATAGGAGAAGATGGACGTCAGAGACCCACCAGGGGGCCCACGAGGTAGGGGGGCGTGCCCTGGTAGGGGGGGGCCCACCCTCGTGAGCAGGGTGTGGGCCCCCTGGACTTCATCTTTGGCGAGGATTTTTCTTTATTTATTTTAAGATATTCCATGGAGTTTCAGGACTTTTGGAGTTGCACAGAATAGGTCTCTAATATTTGCTCCTTTTCCAGCCCCAGAATTCCAGCTGCCGGCATTCTCCCTCTTTATGTAAACCTTGTAAAATAAGAGAGAATAGCCATAAGTATTGTGACATAACGTGAAATAACAGCCCATAATGCAATAAATATTGATATAACAGCATGATGCAAAATGGACGTATCAACTCCCCCAAGCTTAGACCTCGCTTGTCCTCAAGCGAAAAGCCAATAACAATAAATATGTCCCCATGTTTAGAGGTAGATGCGTCGATAAAAATAAAATACGGACATGAAGGCATCATGATTATTCTCATAAAAGCAACATATATAGATTTTTTTCATATGATTACTTATGTTCAAGCGATGATCTATTCATAATGCAAAAGTATGAATCATAAAATTTATTGGGCTCCAACAAACTATAATCTCAGTCATCGAAACAATTGCAATTTATCATAACATCGGAAAGAGTGTATGTTAGAGCTTAAAAGCAAGTCCACATACTCAACTATCATCTAGTCCTTCATAATTGCTAACACTCACGCGATACTTGTGTTTATGGAGTTTTAATCGGACACAGAGAAAGATAGGGGATTATAGTTTTTCCCCACAACCTTTTACCTCAAGGGTAATGTCAACAATAATGGTTCATGCTCCCCTACATCCAATTATATATATATATATATATCATGTTCTTTCCAACATGCTAAGCTTGCCAAAGGATAAAGTGAAAAAGGAAAGGTGAAGATCACCGTGACTCTTGCATAAGGTGGAACATAATAATAAATGATAGGCCCTTCGCAGAGGGAAGCAGAGGTTTCCATGCGCTTTTATGGTTGGATGCACAAAATCTCAATGCGAAAGGACGCCACTTTATATTGCCCCTTGTGATGTGAACCTTTATTATCCTGTCCGTCGCTTTTATTACTTCCACATCAAAAGATCGTATAAAGCTTATTTCTCCCACACCAATCAATCATACATATTTAGAGCAATTTTTATTGCTTTGCACTGATGACAACTTACTTGAAGGATCTTACTCAATCCATAGGTAGATATGGTGGACTCTCATGGCAAAACTGGTTTAAGGGTATTTGGAAGCACAAGTAGTATCTCTACTTAGTGCTGAGAATTTGGCTAGCATGAGGGAGAAAGGCAAGCTCAACAAGTTAGAGGATCCATGACAACATACTTTATCTCAGATATAAGAAATACATAACTCATTACGTTGTCTTCCTTGTCCAACATCAACTCTTTAGCATGTCATATTTTAATGAGTGCTTCCAATCATAAAAGATGTCAATGATATTATATCTATATGTGAAACCTCTCTTTCCTTATTA